>NC_060281.1:80797133-81074817 GCF_021613505.1 Equus quagga
CCACCCATCCATCCATCTATCCATCTATCCATCCACCCACCCATCCATCCATCCTTCTATCTTTATATCTTGTTGTAGAAAGATTCCTTGATTGAGGTTCACCAAATGTTAATTTCGGGGTGGTGAAATTCTGAATGAGTTTTTTGCTCTAATCTTTGTATTTTCCCAAATTGTTTGAATTTTTATACCACACATCCACCATTAGTGTTTGTATAAAAACAATATATTCATAAAAACAGAGAAGCATACCAAAATAAAAACCATACCCAAGATTTCAGAATGCTCACTCTGGCGGAAGTCAGCTGCTGTGTAAGGAGTCTGACGACCCTGAGATCAGCTTGCTGTGAGGAAGCCCAAGTGAGCTTGGCCGGGAGGCTGTGTGAAGTGGAGGGAGTTACGGGCCAGCTCCAGCTGCGTCAGCCACCGAGCCCAGGCCTTAGGGGTGCGAGTGAAAGAGCCATCGTGGACATTTCAGCTCCAGCACATTCAACTTGGAGAAGAACCAAGGAACTCATTTGGCAGCCAAAACTGGGACCCCAGACATATTTCTAGCCATTCAAGCCACCCCAAATTAGGACCCAGTCATTGGTGAGCAAGCACGAGCTGTCTCTGCTGTGCCCTGTCCAGGTCAGCGTGCTAAAAGAGTTGTTTAAACACGCACACATGATTAAGACCTGGATTTGAATTCCAGCTCTGACACATTTTGTGTATGACTCTGGGCGAGTCCTTTTACTTTTCTGGGCTCAGTTTCTCCATCAGTGGAACAGGAGCTGGACACAGGAGGTGATCTCGTTTCTCCCCAACCTCTTACTCGTCACATCAGAGAGCAGCACCATGGGGGCGTACCAACATAGGCTTTGGAGTCAGAGTCCCAGGTTCGAGTCTCGGCTCTGGCATGCGCGAGCACGTGACCTCGATTCTCCAAGGAATGCTTGGCTTTTTTTTTTTTTTTCAGTTTTGCATTTCTATGTTGATGAAAAATATGTCATGTCAGATGTCACCGCAAACAGAACTGCACAATTTATATTGCTAGTCCTTTTGGTGGTTCAAACATATTTTGGCAACATTAGAAGAATTTTTTCCTCTGTGAAGTTGTTGGGGGGAGCGAATGCCCCCC
The DNA here is from genome assembly GCF_021613505.1 of Equus quagga. Taxonomy (NCBI): domain Eukaryota; kingdom Metazoa; phylum Chordata; class Mammalia; order Perissodactyla; family Equidae; genus Equus; species Equus quagga. The sequence goes on from NC_060281.1 coordinate 80,798,251, forward strand.
TGCCATAGCTTGAACCTTGACTCCCAAACTACCCCTTGAGAAGCCCCCAGGCTCAGGAGCCCTCTCAGGCAGTCTACACCCCGAACCAGCAGCCCGACCAGGATGGGGTGAAGATCTTGACAGGGGTGTCCCCATGCAGCCTGTGTGGGTGCTCGTGCATACACACCACACACACACACACACAGACCCGGCCTGATTAGAGTCAAAAAGGCGAGGAAGGGCCAGATTAGATATGTGTTGATTATGCGAGCTTGCGTTCCTGTTTATTTCTCATAAATAAGACATGAGCCCTGTTTTCCATCCCCCAACACACACAGACTTCCTGGGGGTGATATTTATTGTATGCAAATCAGAACCTGAACTGGGAGGAGAAGTAATCACCTGTTTATCAGATGGCGTGTGGATCAGGAGGAAAATAATAACCAGGGGTATTTGAAATAATAGCCGCCTCTATTTGAAGGCGCTGATGTGGACCAGGGTGTGGATTTACTGTATCCTGACAAGACAAGGGCTGGACCTGGACCCCTGGCGGCCTGCCTGGTCAGTTCATCCAGGACCCCTCTGCTGGGTCCAGTGTGATGGCCCAGTGACTGGGGGCAGGACGGCACAGGCATTCACGAACCAGCAGGTTTAGGAGGAGCAGTTCCCTGTGGCTGCCCGAGCTGGGGCAGCAGTTTGCAGGGGAGACGGTGGCAGGCAGTCTTGGTTCAGATGCAGGGTCTGCTGCTCCTAGCTGAGCTGTGTGACCTTGAGCATCCTGCTGCATGTCTCTGTGCCTCCTTTGCTTCATCTGTGCAATGAAGACAATCCTAACGCCAGTCTGGGAGCATGAGAAGACCCAGGCGTGTCTGGAGCGAGGCACTTGAAGTCGTCCTGGATCTTTCTCTCTTCCCCACCCTCCACTGCTGCTTCCTGACGTTGCTTGAATGTGAACTCTGCCTGGCACCCTGTAAGCGTCTGGTAAATGCTACATCATTGTTCAGTCGTTGCTCAGGTCTCACCATCCCTGGCAGACTGACCGTCTTGTGGGCTCCCCGTCTTCTCTCCATCCTCTCCGACCCACTCCCACCCTCCAGAGACAGGGCTCTTTCTAACGTCAAAATCCCAGCATCACATCGTTCCCCTGCTCAAAAGCCTGCTGTGGCTCCACAGTGCCCTCAAGACAAGAAATCCTCACTCCTCCTTGTGTCCCACAGGGACCCCTGGTCCAGGCCCAGCCGGCCTCAGCAGCCTGGCGGCTGCCTCCCTCACCCCAGTCCTGCCTCTCGGATCTTTTTTCAGGTCCTTAAATGTGCCGGGCTGGCTCCTGCCCAGGGCCTCTGCCCTCGTTGTGTGCTCTGCCTGGAAACTTCTGTCCTCCGGCTCCTTTTCCATGACGCCACGTAAATGTCACCTCCCCAGGGAAATCGCTCCATCTAAATTAGGTCCCCGCCGGCTATTTGCCCCCTCTCGGGGAACCTTGTCAGTTTCCTTCATGACACCGATCTCAATTTGTCATAAGGTTATTTCTTCGGGTTTCCTGGATTATGGCTGTCTCTCCCGCAGACTGTGAGCCTTGGAGAGTGGGGGCTGTGTCTGCTTTGCTCACCCAGTGGCCCCCGTGAACTGCTGCACAAGCGTCCGCTTCACGGACACTCCTCGGAGGGCCCAGTGGCAGACACGGATGTGACCAGGGAGACACTGGGGGGCAGCCGGGACATAGGGGTGCTCCGAGCTGGAGGCCACGTGCTCTGGAGGGGAGGGAGCTGGACACCTGGCTTCTTGCTGCCCTCCCCAGCTCCCTGCCAACTCTGGGGCCCCCCATGGGATGTTTGCCTGCGTCTCCCTAATGGTCTGACATACAGGGTCCTGGTGATAAACCTGCCTCTGATAAAAGATGCAAAACTAACATCTGGCGGTTAATTAATAAAGAGCACTGATGTCTGGCTGGGGCACACGGTGTGCTGATGCTGGCATTTTCTTCGCCTGCCCCAAGAGATGCTGACGCCGTGTGCGAAAACAGGGGGAAAAAGATCGATTTGGAGCGGGCCCTGCTGACGAGGCTCCTGAGGGACAGAACACCCCCTCGTCCCCTCTTTAGGGGCCTCCATCAAAGGAGCATGGCTGGGGGGAGGGGCAATCCCACTTATTGAGTACCTATTATGTGCCAGGTCCTGCATCTCGTTCTTCCTCCCAGGGGGCCGGGTAGGTGGCTGTGGAAAGTTCTATTTGAAGGGATGGGATGGGGTAAGAGGCAGCTGAGCTGCCCTCTGCATTGACCAGGAGGCCACGGGGGTCGGGTAGGGTGGAGGGTCATCGGCAAGGTGGTCTGGAGCGTGGGTCTGAGGCTGCAGAGAGGGGCGGGCAGGATGCTGCGTGAGATTGAGATTAGAACAACCTATGCCTGAATCCCAGCTCTTTCTCCAAGGCTCTGTGGGACTGTGAGGGGTCTTGCCTGGAAACAGGGCACCTAAGGACCTCCCAGAGCCATGGGGAGGAGAAAGCAAGGCGTTTGGCGCAGACTGAGGCTTGGGTGCAGAGGCGAGCGACTCCACAAGGCTCAGGTTTCAGGCAGATAGCTTCAAACCTTAGCCTCACAGCTTTCGAGTTGTGTGAACTAGTCGCCTCACCTCTCTGGGCCTCAGTTTCCCCATTGTCCCCGCTCACTGGGTCTTTTTGACTATTAAATGATGTAAAATGCTTAGCACAAGGCCTGATACAGAATAAAAGCTGACAGACACAACTGCACTGACAGGTGTGTGGTTGTCTTATTGTTAATATTCTGACAGTTATATTGAGAGCTCATGAATGCATGTTGTTCACCTGTTTGGGGCTTTCCTGTCCCAGCTAAGCCCAGCCAGTGCTCCTTGTCGCCCTCCCTCCTCCAGGAGCCCCACTCGTTTGTGTCTGAGGGGTGGCGTGGCAGTCTGCCATGGGAGGGGCGCCAGCCAGCCCAGAATCCCTCGGCATAATTGAATTGTTACCGACCTGCCCTTGTGACTCGGATCCACAGACATGATAGCGCTCCCAGAGGCTGAGCCGGCTCCTACCTCAGAGACCGCCCAGCACCCTGGAGGGTGGCCAGATGAGGCTGGGAGTTGGGGGCCCATGGGGATTGTAGGATGTGTGTGTACTTGGGGCCCCTGGCTCTGCCGTGGACTCACCGTGTCACGTTGGCCAAGTTCCTTACCCTCCCTGGGACTCAGTTTGTACCTCTCAAGTCAGCTCCTATGTGTGTGGCTGGGGGTGGAGAGGAAAAAGGGGCCCAACTTGGGGTTCACATGAGGCTTCTCTCCCACCTCCCCCAGGCCTAGCCCATTTCCCTCCCTGGTCCATCAGTCTTGCCTCCCAGAAGCCTTCCCTGATCGCAGCAGCCAACAGTCACTGCCTGCAAAGTAGACCTTTGCATCCTCCATTTTTCAGTTGGGCAAACTGAGGCTCAGAGACGGAAGGCAACACAGCTCAAGGCCCACAGCCAGGAAGTACCAGATGCTGAACTTGAACCCAGGTCTGTTGGACTTTTTTTTTTTTGAGGAAGATTAGCCCTGAGCTAACTGCCGCCAATCCTCCTCTTTTTTGCTGAGGAAGACTGGCCCTGAGCTAACATTCATGCCCATCTTCCTCTACTTTATACATGGGACGCCTACCACAGCATGGATTTGGCCAGGCAGTGCCATGTCCGCACCGGGGATCCAAACCTGCGAACCCCAGGCCGCCGAGAAGCAGAACGTGCGAACTTAACCGCTGTGCCACCGGGCCGGCCCCATCTGTCAGACTTTTGAGCCTATGGTCTTACCCTCCCTACTATCCTGCCCTCCTTTCTACCCCCATCTTCCCCTTGGCCTGGACCAGAAGTTGGGGAGACCTCCCCCATTTCCTGCTTTCCTGGTCACCTCTCTCCTCCCTGCCCCCTCCTCCGCCCTGCCCTGGGCAATCAGTCTCTTCAGATATGATTTGAGATTTTAATGAACAGAATGATTTGGCATTTAAATAATTATCCACTCTCTAACTGTTAGTGCTGCTGAGTCGGGAGAAATTTCCGCATCTTATTTATGAATATGGTTTCTCCCCCTCACCGGTGGAGACTTCCCAGCACCCCCCCCCCCGGGCCTCCTCTCTTAGCTGCCTTTTCAGGAGGCCTATGGGGGGGTGGATGCTCCCCTTACGGGAGCCCCTAAGTGCCTATTAACAACTTTTCCCTTCCGCTATCTGCACCCGTTCACGCCCCTTTTTATCTTTACATTTCAATATCATTACAAATCCTAGTGTTATTCAAATTGCATCAATTATTCAATTTCTCCTCCCGAGTGGAGGCGGTGGCTTCCCAGTGGCTGCGCAGGAAAAAGCAGAGGCCTTTCAAGGAGGGTTTGAAATTCACGGGGGATTCCGCGGTGTTCCATTAACTCAGGCTTTTTGGCTCCCACAAACCGTGGAATTGATTCAAACACACGCACAGTTTCAGTTCGGTTTGGGGAGAAAGCTCCTGCCAAGAAGCGTGGAAAGGACAGCTCGGGAGATAAAATGCTTTTCCTGCCTGTGATGCTCCTTCACGGAGCGTTTATTGAGTTCCTGCTGTTAAAGGAAGTGGCCGCCGTTTATTGAGCACTTACTGTGTTGCCAGATGCCGCTCCAAGCTCTTGACAGAAAATAACCTCCATCTTCAGGGCCAGCCCGACGAGGTGGTCATCGTGATGACCTCCCATTTTACAGATGAAGAGACTGAGGCCCCGAGAAGGGAGATCTCCAGCCCGAGTCTGCACAGCGGCAGAGACAAATTTTATCTTCAGGACTGTCTCTTAAGCATTATGCCCTCAACTACAGTTGTAGGGTTGGGGTGACCCTAAGAAAATAGCTAGAGAAGGGGCTGAGGAAGTGGAAAGGAAGGAAAATTACCGCTTTTCCCCACCGGGCCCATTTTTGAAGAGTCGCGTGAGGAACCACTCACATCTCATTACCAAGAAACCCATTCCTGAGAAAAGCCCATTTCCCCCTAAGCAACTGGTAGTTTCTCAGCTTATGGACTCTAGAAGTCATATCATGGGCACATTTCTCTCTTTGCTTTGGCTGCCAGGAAACTCCGAGCCAGATGCGCAGCCCACTGCTCAAAACCCTACAGGCCCTTACACACCCCCATCCTGTTACCCTGGTCCTCTCATCCAGGTCTTTCCTGCTTTGGCATAATGGTATATGTTTGTAAGTCATTTCTAAGCCTTTTTGAAACAAGGCCAGATACAAGTACCTTTTAAAAGACTTTTAAGCATCCATTATGAGCCAGGCATTTTACACTAGTTCTCACTTAATCTTGGCAGAGCATTTATTTCCACTTTACAGATGATGAAACTGAGGCCCAGAGAAGCTTTGAATTGCCCAAGGACACACAGTAAATGGGAGAACCAGGATGGGAACACAGTCCATAGGCCTCCAGCACCATTCTTCTTCCCGTGACCCAGGGGATGCGGAAGGCCAGGGAATGTGGTCCAGCCCCAGGTTGCAACGTCCCTGCTCCAGGGCTTGGTTTAGGAGGAAGGTGTCATGGAAAGAGCATCCAATCGCTAGTCAGCTGACGTGGATCCCACCACCATGCGGTGAGGCCTTCCTCCCTCTGGGCCTCAGTTTCCCTGCTGAATGCTGCTGGGCTTCCCTCCAGGGTCCCGTGCAGCTGTGGCCTGGTATGGCTCCTTCTCTGCCTGTTTTACTGGAGCGTTCTCCAGCATCTGAGCCTGGTCGCACTTCTGAGTCACAGCCGCCACTCCCTGAGGCAGGTACAGACCCCAGGGAGCTGTGTCACCTGGTTCCCAGGGTTTCCTGATGCCACAGACAGGAGGAGGGAGCAGCCGTGGTGGTGACAGGGCTGTGACATGTGCCTCCCACACCCACCACCTGCGTGCTTCACAATCCTGGGTCCCCAGGCAGGCAGCACCTTAGTGTAAGACGGGACCTCCCAGGATGGTGGCAGAGGAAGCTGAGGATGGCCAGAGGCTTAGATCTGGGTGGGCGCAGCCCCTTCCTGAATTCGAGGGTCCTGGTGTTGGGTCCTGGGCCCTAGCCTGGCCTGGGAAGGTCTGATCTCCAAGCAGACAAGTGGCGGCCTAGAGACAGACGAAGGAGAGGCATTAGAGACTGGGGGCAGACAGCGACTCACTCCTCAAGGGAAAGGGACCTCACGAACAAAGCACCTACTAAGTGCCTTACCTTCCACCAGAGGCTGCAAACTGGGAATCCACGGACCAAACTCAAGCCACCAACATGGTTCCTTGGATCCACCTTGTGTTTGTAAAAAGCTTGAATTAGTTTTTCACACTTACAAATAGGAAAATCCTACATAAAGTCAGAATTTAGGGTTCTCTGGAAAAGTCGGACTCCCAGGCAATGCCGAGCCCACTTTCCCACAGGGTTGCTGGGCGTGCTGCCCCTTCAGGTGGAGCTCGCATTCTCCTGGCCCCGCGGTGCCCCCAGTCCTCTTGTCTCCTTTGCGTTGCCTGCCTGGCCCCTGTGAGCATTCAAGTGTTTACCCTTCTTGTTACCATGAATGCCTTCTGGGTGGGTGTTACTGTCCCCACCTTACACATGAAGAAATTGAGCCCTCGAGGTTGCGTCTGTCATACCCAATCCCACAACAGGGCGGCACTGGAGTCAGGATTCAAGCCCACCCCGCGGCCCCCAAACCCCGACTCTTTCCCCTGCCCCACACCCTCGCCTACCCCAGGAGCCAGAACAGGCAGCCCCAGCAGCCTCCCTGTGTGGTGGGTCTGCAAAGCCCTCAGTGCTCCTGTCTGCAAAAGGAACGGCCTCTGAAGTCCTTTCCAGCTTTGATGTGGGGTGTGGCAAGTTGGATTTGCCTTCCCTGGGGTTGGAACCAGGAATCTAACCAGTCGTCATGCCAGCCAGTGCCATTGCATGCTCAGGCTCTGTGCTAGGACCTTTAAACACATCATCTCATATCTAACCCTCACAGCTTCGCTGGAGGTGGGTTCTACTATGAGGTCCATTTAACAGATTAAGAAACTGAGGTTCTTTCGTTATTCTCCATGGTCCAGCCCCTATGGCTTCCTTTTAGCTCTTTGATAATGTCCTGCCCCCTTCCTACCTCAGGGTCTTTGCTCATGCTGTCCCCTTTGCCCAGAATTATACACTCCTCCATGCAAGTCTTCAGCATCTTTCAGGTCTTCCTGGGTTCTGTGAACAAAATCTGGCTCCCCATTATTGCCTCTTAGAGCACCCTGTGCACTCATAATATTAATAATGACAGTAACACTAGCCAAGATTGTTGAGCACTTTCCGTGAGCCAAGCACTGTTCTAAGGACTTTAACTATATTAGCTCACTTAATCTTGCAACCCTCTGAAGTGGCTATGGTTATTACCTTCATTTTACAGGTGAGGACATTGAGGCACATAGAGGTTGAGTAACTTGCCCAAGGTGTCACAGCTAGTGTTGAAATTTTTACCTTAGGTTGTGTGATTGTTTGATCAACATCTGCAGGGACTATGTCCTGGGGAACCTGTTCTTGATAAATATCCTTTAAATGAATGAACACACCAGGATTATGGCTCCAAATCCCATGTCCATAACCACGAGGGCCTATGACTGTCACTTCCCTCCCCTGACAGAGTGTCTCACTCTTGGAGCAGCCCCCAGCTCCCATCTGACTCCCAGGGTAGCGCAGAGTTCTTGGCCTCCACCCACGTTGTCCCCAGAGAGAGAGGAAGGGGCCTGGCGGATTTCAGCACGACGGACAGCGCCCCATGAGCCACGACTGCGCCCCGTCCCCCCAACCAAGGCTGAAGCTGTGGACCGGCCTCTGGGAAATTCCCGAGGAGACCCCCACCCCTGCCTTAGCCACCTCCTTCCTCACCACCCTCCCCCGTACCAGTTTACTGCCAATGACATTCAGATAAATGGCTGCTGTCAGCCAGGCCGGTCCCACGGAAAGGCGTGTTGGGTGATGTATGACACCATCTTCTAGAACCACAGGACTCACTGCTCAGGGGCTCTGAGGGGGTGCTCCCCCATCCCAGTCTGCTCCTACCCTGGGTCACATCTGGGCTTTGGGGTCCCCCTCCTGTCTAGCCCTGGGGATGAGTTCCCCGTCAGACACAATTATTGGGGTCTTTAATCACATGCCATTGAGAGCCTGGCCTACTCCCCTACTCTCTGGCCTGCTACACAGCTTCAAACCCAACCTTCATTCCTGCCTGCTCTAGGTGTGCCCTCCTGGATTACTCTGGGGCTCGGGGCCCTGCGTGGGCAGTAGCTGTCGGACTCAGCTTCTGGGCCTGGAGCAGGGAGACCCAGCCCAGCCCAGACACCGATAGGGCAGCTAAAGAAACTCTGGTTTATGATCGTGTGTCCCTTCACTTGACGCAGCTGATGTGGGGAGATCAGGGCATGTCATGAAGCTGCTGCCCCTTGGGACCTGCCAGCTGCCTCTGGGGAGGGCTGAGCCATCTGAAACCACCCTATCTTAACACCTCAAGGGGCCTCAAAATGCCCTCTCCTGCCCTTGGGCTTCTGCCAGCTGTCAGCGCTGGTACCAGGTTTGTCTTCTTTAAAATGGGATTAATCATCATAATAGCTAACACACAGTGCTGCGCAAATGCGTTATATGCAGTAAAAACCCTGCCATCATCTTTAAAAGTGGGGCCAAAGTAATCAATTGCATATGGTGCAAAGTCACATGTGATGTGAGCCAAATGACTAGAGCCGGCCGACAGGAAACCAATTCTATTATATGCAAACTCACGCCATCAGGTTTTGATGCTTGCAACAACGATCTGAAGGAGTTACCATTACCCCATTTCACAGATGAAGTAGACTGAGGCCCAGAGAGTTTCACAAATTTGCCCAAAGATGCACAGCCAGTAGGTTGTAAGGCTGGGATCTGAATCTGGGAGACAGGGTTCCAGAGTCCCAGCTGCAGCCGCCACCCAGGCTGCCTTCCAGAGCTGGAGGGAAGGTCAGCCAGAACCAGCAGGCACGGGGGCATCTTCCTGCCCTCTCCCTGGGTACCAACAGAACCAACCTCTCTTAGAAGCATCAGCAGAGTCTCCCACGGTCCTTGGTGGCTAATCCAGCCTATTTCCCTCCCCACAACCCCGCTGGGAGAATGTAATAGCCTCTTGTACTCCCTGGTCCTGAGCTGTGGGGAATCTGCCTCCTCTCCCAGGGCGCCCACCTGGTGACCCCTTCCCGGAAGAGGTGGAGACGGGAGAAAGCACATCCATAGCTTTAAACTTTTCAGGCAAAAACCAAGGAAAACCCACCAGGCCTGCAGGCGAATAAAGATGAACGCTCCCACGGATCTTGTCCTTTTTAAAAATGATTTATTGAGCACCGACTGTGTGCCTGTACTGTGCTGAAGGCAAGGTGGATACGCAAACAGCTTTGAAACACTCTCAGGAGCTCACCACACGTCTTAGCTCCAGCTGCCTTAACAAAATACCACAGACTGGCTGCTTAAACAACCTAAATTTGTTTTCTCACCATTCTGGCAGCTGAAAGTCCAAGATCAAGGTGCCAGCGTGGTCAGGTTCTGGTGAGAGCCCTGTTCCTGCCTTGCAGAAGGCTGCCTTCTCGCTGCGTCCTCACTCGGCGGACAAAGAGAGACAGCTAGGTCTGGCACCCCTTCTTATAAGAGCACTAATCCCAGCCTGAGGGCTCCACTCTCACGACATCTCTAAGCCCAGTGACCTCCCGAAGGCCCCCCCCCCCAAGACCATCCCTTGCGGGGTAGGGCTTTAACACACGGATTTAGGGGCGGGGAGGGGCCACGATTCAGTCCACGGCACTGTTCACATGGGGAATCAGGAGGGGGCATTCCTCTCCTGGACTGATGCTGACTACACCACAAACGTGTTGAGCCCTCGATACGAATGTAGCACCATTGTGGGTCCTGAGGCCACCACAGAGAACAAGATGGACAAGTTTCCTGCCTTCACTGGAGGGAGTTGACAAGAAACAAACACATAAGGAACGGCCAGTGCACTGCATAGAAGAAAAGGAGACATAAAATTGAAAAAGAAGAAAATATGGTGAAAGAGAGTGATGAGGGGGTCTGGAAAGAGAGGACCAGTGAGCTGAGACATGAAGGATGAGAAGCCAGCCCTTCTAACGATCTGAGGGAACAGCATTCCGGGTGGCAGGAACAGTAAAGATCTTAGGTGGTTTGGAGAACCAAGAGAGAGCTGAGGGCGCTGGATAAGAGCAGGGGACCAGCAGAGTCCGTTGTCCCTTGGACTGGCCCTGTGACTCTTGGCCAGCAGAGAGGGTGAATGGCCTGGAAGGAGGGAGAGGAGGGCTGATTGGTGTGGCTACTCTATCAGGCCTGTCTTGTTGGCTCGGGTTGCAGTAACAAAACACCACAGGCTGGGCAGCTGAAACCACAGACATTTTTTTTCTCACTGCTCTGGAGGCTGGAGGTCCAAGATCAAGGTGTCAGCAAGGTTGGTTTTCTTGGAGCCTCTCTCCTTGCCTTGCAGACAGCTGTCTTCTCCTCCCTGTATCTCCACATGGGTCTCCACCCCACCATGCGTGTCTGCGTCCTCATCGTTTCTTATAGAGACACCTAGTGGAGTAGGTCCCGCCCATATGACCTCGTTTTAACTCGGTTACCTCCTTAAAGGTTCTCTTTCCAAATACAGTCACCTTCTGAGGTACTGGGGGTCAGGACTTGAACACATGAATTTGCAGGGGACACAATTCAGCCCATAACAGTGTCCCACCCGTATCCCCTCACCCTCGAACCTGGGTGCACAGTAGTCCCGCCTCTGGCTACCAGCACCTCCATTCCCCATCCGAGGGCTTTCTGAAGCCTGCTTTGCCACGTGGACACCAAGCCAGAGGTGCCAGGGATCTCCTGCCATGGAGTGACCGCAATGGCGATGGGAGGAGATCTGTAAAGACTCTGGCTCCCAGCTTCTTGAGCTGCTGTGTGTCCCAGTGTCACGGCAGGATTGCGCCCGCTCGCCATAGCGAAAATGGGGCTTGTCACGCACCTGCCGCTGGCCACCTCCTTCTCTGCCTCCCTCCCCCGCCCTCCTCCTGGTGTGAGCTTTATCTCCCAAACAAACAGTCTGCAGACTTGCACTCAAGCCCTCGTCTCGGGGTCTGCTTCTGGGGACTCGGCAGTGGGGAGGGGTGACTTGTCTGTCCACACCCACGGGAGTCTGGAGGTGTGAAGACTGTTGAAGATGGTCCCTGCGCAGTGGCAGGCCAGCGTGAATGGGGGCCTGGGAATCCATCAGCAACAGTCAGAGCTCCCGTCTGCAGACTGTTTCCTCCTTCCCTGGCATCGTGCCCAGCTCTCTCTGGCCTCCTCTTCTTGAGCCCACCCGACCGTTCTATGTGAAGCACACACTGTTCACAGCCCCCTTTCACAGATGGGGAAAACAAGGCTCAGAGAGGTTGAGTCACTTCCCTGAGGATGCAAAGCCAGGTTCTCACACAATACTCTATCTGCCACCCTGTAAGGCTGGGACTGGACGCCCTGTGTCCCGACTTCCCCAGGGTGGCAGCTGCCCAGGGGCCCCTTGGTGCTCGCCAAGGCACGTGACAGCTCCCTGCCCCATGTGCCCCCGTACTACCAGGACCCGTTATCTGTTTTGCGCATGGCCTACGCCCGTCAGGGTAATGAACTGTGCTTGTCCTAGCGGAGGTGGCCTCTGGCAGGGATGATGTATGAGGCGCTATTGTTTGATATGAATGCATTAGGCGACATTCCCGATAAAGACTTTACTAGCAGAGCTGCCCCCGCTGGCAGCAGCCCCCCGGGAGGGAGGGGGCAAAGGCTGAGTCCCTCAAGAGGCTCTGAGGGGCCTGGGGGCAGGAACCAGTTACCTTCAGGTCGCTCTTGCTTTCAAACTTCCAGGTCCTGAGCCCCAGGTCTCACACCCTCACAAGCAGCCGAGTGTAGACTGTGGGTCTTGCACTTCAGAAAGCACCGGAGGAATCAGCTAGTGAGCGGACTCAACAGACAGAGTCCTGGGTCTCACCCTGGATCCACTGAAACAGAACTCCCAGCGTGAGGCCTGGGACTGTGTCTTTTGAGGCCAGTTCCCCCGGTGAATCCAGTATCTCTGGGCCAAGGCCCACTTGTGGTCCAAAAAACGCTGCGGGATGAAGAGAATGAGGTTGCAAGTCAGAAACCCCTGGGTTTGAGTCCGGCTTCCTCCAAGAAGCAGCAGGAAAATCTTAGGCAAGTTACTAGGGCTCTCAGTGTTGCGATTCCCTCCTTGGCAAATGAGCCTCAGTTTCCCAATCTGTCATGTGGGCAGAGCAGCTATACCCATCGTGTCTGCCCCCAGGGCCCAAGGGGACAAGAGCCACATGTGCTCCATCCTCACCCTCACGGCTTCCGGAGGCCGGGCCACATGGCCCCTCCGCACCTTCCCAGGGTGCCTCTGGGGGACACCACACTGACCTGCAGACCGAGGCTCCGGGGGATTCCAGGCACCGTGTGAGGGAAGAGGAGCCTTTTGAGGCAGGAAGATCCTTCAAGCATCCAGCCCACGAACCGCCCAGAATAGGTGAGCCCATGGAGACAGAGAGGAGAGTAGTTGCCTGGGGCTGGGGGAGGGGAGAATGAGGGGTGACTGCTAATGGGCACAGGGTTTCTTTCTGGGGTGATAAAAATGTTCTGGAATTAGATGGTGGCACAACTTTGTGAATATACTGAATCAGAACTGTACACTTTAAAAGGTTGAATTTTATGGTACGCGAATTATTTCTCAATTAAAAAAAAATTTTTTTAAAGATTTTATTTTTTCTTTTTCTCCCCAAAGCCCCCCGGTACATAGTTGTGTATTTTTAGTTGTGAGTCCTTCTAGTTGTGGCACATGGGATGCCACCTCAGCATGGCTTGATGAGCAGTGCCATGTCCCTGCTCAGGATTCGAACTGGCGAAACGCTGGGCCACCGAAGCAGAGCATGTGAACTTAACCACTCGACCACAGGGCCGGCCCTAAAAAAATGTTTTAAGTCATGGGTTACGAAGGAACAAGACAGAAGCCCAGGGAGAGTGAATAAGGGTAGAGGGCTGGAGGCTCAGGGACCAGGGCGGCTCTGTGGGCCACTGGATGAACTCCGGCTTCTTGGTGAGGGAGATGGGAGCCACGGTGGGTTTTTGAACAGAGGAGTGACGTGCTCGCCCATCTCTGGAAAGGCTCCATCTGGCAGTTGTGTTGAGAATAGACTGAGGGGGGCTAGGGTGGGGGCAGGAAGGCCAGAGATCTGGCACCAGAGGAGGGAGTTTGCAGACGGAATGGGCGTGTGGGCTGAGAGCAAGAGCGGAGTCAAGGATGACATGGAGTTTGGACCCTGGAGGATGGATGCTGCAGGGAAGGATGGAGTGGCTGCTGACTGGGAGGGGGAAGGCAGAGGAGGGAGCGGAACTTGAGGGTGAGCTGTGGGCTGGGGCTAGAAGCCAGGGCTTCCCGGCACATAGATGGTAGTTAAAGCACGAGACGGGATGAGATCCCAGGGACCAATCGAGGCAGAGAGAGGGGTGGCGAGGGCCCCAGTCAGGGGCCTTCCATCCAAGGCAGGTGACACGTCCTCTTTATATCTTTAGAAAGCAAGAACCTTGGCTCTTAAAAATTAAAATCTGAGTTTGCCGTGCGTTTGAGTTTTCTTTTGCTGCTGTAACAAATGACCACAAACCCAGTGACTCAAAACAACACAGATTCATCCTCTTACTGTTCTGGAGGTCAGAAGTCCAAATGGTTTTAGGGGGCTAACATCGAGGTACAGAGCTGCGTTCTTCTCTGGGGGCTCGAGGGGGGCATCCACTTCCTTCCTCTTCCAGCTCGTAGGGGCCACTGCATTCCTCGGCTCATGGCCCCCAATCACTGGGACCTCTGCTTCGGTTGTCACATCTCTCTCTGACTCTGACAGTCCTGCCTCCCTCTTGTAAGGACACTTGTGATGACGTGGGGTCCATCCAGATAATCCAGGATCATCTCCCATCTCAAGGTCCTAAATGTAATCACAGCTGCAAAGTCTCTTTTGCTGTGTCAGATGCAGACTCACAGGGCTGGGGGTTAGGATGTGGACATCTTCGGGGACCATGATTCCACCCTGCACACCATTCTTCTGCTCAGAACCCTCCAAGAGCTTCCGCTACTCTCAGGAGCACATCAGAGCCTCTCCCGAGGCCTCCGAAGCCCAGAGAGGTCTCCGCTGCTACCTGGGCCGTCTCCCCTTCTCCTTCCATCCCACCACTGTGCAGGCACAACCTCGCTGGTCTCCGTCCACATCCCTGAACCAAAGGTCAGCTCTCGCCCGTCCCTTGGCCTGGAATGTTCTTCACGTCTCAACTAGATTTCAGTCCACGGGGCAATTCCTCCTGGAGCCTTCCACCATCACACCTAAAGCAGCCGTCTTCCCACACCCCATTATCACTTTTTTTAATGTGTATTATACCACAATTTTCAAATTTTTATTTAATCTTAATTATTTTATTTTTTTTTGAGGTGCAATGGACATACAGTATTATGTAAGTTTCAGGTGTACCATGATAAGTCTAGTTACCACCTGTCACCTTACAAAGTCAATTCAGCACAATTGACTATGTTCCCCAGGCTGCACATTGCATCTCCAGGACTTATTTATTTTATAACTGGAAGTTAAAACTTCTTAATCCCCTTCGCAGATATCGCCTCCCCCCCGCAACCCGCCTCCCCTCCGGCAACCACGAATGTCTTCTCTGTACCTATGAGCCTGTGTTTGCTTTGTTTCTCTTATTTTTCAGGTTCCACATATAAGTGAAATCATGCAGCATTTGCCTTTCTCTGTCTGACTCATCTCACTTAGCATACTGCCCTCAAGGTCCATCCACGCTGTCGCAAATGGCAAGATTTCATTACAAAAATTAACTCAAAATGGAATAAAGACTTGAAACTATAAAACACCTAGAAGAAAACATAGTGATACGCTCCTTGACGTTGGTCTTAAAGACATTCTTTTGGATCTGACTCCAAAGGCAAGGGAAATAAAAGCAAAAACAAACATCAGACTGAAAAGCTTCTGCACAGTGAAGGAAACCATCAACAAAATGAAAAGGCAACCTACTGGGTGGGAGAAGATATTTGCAAATCATATATGCAGTAAGGGGTTACTATCCAAAATCCATAAAGAACTCACACAAATCAACAACAAAAAAACAAATAGTCCAGCTAAAAAATAGGCAGAGGATCTGAATGGACATTTTTCCAAAGAAGATACAGATGGCCAACAGGTACATGAAAAGATGCTCAACATCCTTGGTCACCAGGGAAATGCAAATCAAAACCGCAATGAGATATCACCTCACACCTGTTAGAACGGCTTTCATCAAAAAGACAAGAAATAACCAGTGTTGGCGAGGATGTGGAGGAAAGGGAACCCTTGTGCACTGTTGGTGGGAGTGTAAATTGGTGCAGCCACTATGGAAGCTGTATGGGGGTTCCTCAAAAAATTAAAAATAGAACTACCACATGATCCAGCTATTCCACTTCTGGGAATATATCCAAAGAAAACAAAAACACTAATTTGAGAAGATATTTGCACCCCCGTGTTCACTGAGGCATTATTCACAGTAGCCAAGACTTGGAAGCAACCTACGTGCCCATCATCAGATGAACGGATACAGAAGACGTGGTGTCTATACACAGTGGAATACTACTCAGCCCGTTATCACTTTTGATCCTAGGAACTCTGCCAGGAGCCCTTCTCTGTTTGCGTTTTGGTTGGGAGGAGAGGCTGAAAAAGAAAAAAATTACAGAAAAACTCACAAAGCACTGAGCGAGGAAAATCCTGACACCC
Organism: Equus quagga; assembly: GCF_021613505.1. NCBI lineage: Eukaryota > Metazoa > Chordata > Mammalia > Perissodactyla > Equidae > Equus > Equus quagga. The sequence goes on from NC_060281.1 coordinate 80,814,027, forward strand.
TCCCCCGGCACAGGGACTAAGGACAAGTGAAACGCAGGGTGAGCGCGCTGCCGCTGCCTTTCCTCAATTCCAGATGCACATTTCTTCACATGTTAACATCTCTGAAATCGGAGTGTGCTTTGCAGCAGCGGTGGCCTCCGGTGCCCGCAGGCAGGCGGCGGTCATGGAGAACTCGTTCTGGCCCCTGTGCCCTAACTTGTCCAGAGGTATCCCCGTTGTCTTCAGTCACCCACTGAGTTTATCACTGTGTCAAGGACCTTCAAACCAGAACGGCAAAATGCGGGTAAGTGTTGAGGTTAGATGACGGGTGTGTGGGAGTTCTTCTATTCAATTCTTTCCACTTTTTCATGTGTTTAAAAGTTTCCAGAATAAAAAGGAAAAAATTCCTCCAAAAATAATAATAATAACCCTGCAAATATAGGTCCTTTGGGGCTCCACTTTGGAGACAAGAATGCAGAGGATCAGAGAGGTTAAGAAGCCCACCTGGACTCACCCAGCAAGCGCACAAGTGCTTGTCCAGTCTGATTCTCAGGGGCATGCTTTTTCTCCTGGTCGAGGCTCCCCACAAATCTGTTCCTCCAAATATATCAGCACGTCCCCACCGGTGCCTCAGGGTCCTCAGCCAGGATGACCATCCCCATCCCCAACTCTGTTGAGAACCTGCCCATCTTTCAATCCATAGTCGCTCAACAAATATGTATGGCACAACTATGGTGGGCCTGAGACTGTGCTGGGAGCTGGGGTTCAGCATGAACCAGACAGACAAGGTCCCTGTGCTCAGGGAGCAAATTCCCAAATGCCACCTCCTAGAAATCTACCACCTTAATCTCTTAGGACGTCTACCACAGTCTGCTGCCGAGTTCAGCTGTGCCCTGGCTGCCTCCCCCACTGGACAGCGAGCCCCCTGGGGTCAGAGACTGCATCTCACTCATCTCGTGTCCACAATGCCTGGCGCGGGGACTGGTACACAGCTCAAGAAGTGGCTCATTGAATTAATGAACGAGTGAGTGGCTGCGAGGGCGAAAGTGCTGGTCCTGTATACAGTAGGCACTCAATACTGGGTGACACTGACCCACGGTGGCCCTGCCGATTGGGTCAGGATGGGGAGAGGAGGTCCCACTCCTGCACTTTGACTCCGAGTCGGGGGAGAGGCTGCCCCCCAAACATTCACATACGTGCCCACACACACACTGACACATACACACACACGCATGCCCTTACACACTTACACTCACGTGCTCACACCCCTGTGGCACCCTTTCTCCATCAGGTGTAGGGTGAGACAAGGAGGGAGAGGAGTCGAAGCACCTGACTCGGGTCCTGACTCAGATAAGTCTTAACGGTCCAGTCTCAGTCCCTCAGTTTCCTCATCTGTGAAATGGGGCCGATACACACCACCTTCACAAGGACACGGTCAGGATTAGGTGCTGTGCGCTGAGTTATTGTAACAGTCTGGCCCATGGTGGCCCCTTCCTTCCCTCCCTACTCCTGGCTGGTCTGGGACCCCCAACTTGGTGTGGGGGAGGGAGGCAGCACGGAGAAGGGTGTGAAGCTGGCTCTGTGGCCACACAGGCTATTGCTCATGTCCCTCACTGCAATGGCCTCTGAGCTATGTGGTCCTGCTCTCACCTTCCCTCACCCCCAGATGGTGCCCCACCCGACTCCCCGCCTTTCAAAGCTTGTTCCATCCACGTCCACATCTCTTAACACTCTGATTCCACAGTCTAGGAAAAGAACCCTGTGTCCCATGTGTCATGAGCACAAAGAGATTTTAGCAGAAGCTTCTAGACACCGTGATGCTAACAGTGGGGGTTTCAGGCCTGTATGGGACCAGCTCCTGCCCTCCCGCCCACCTGGGGTTTGGCAGGAAGCAGACTGCAGCGTGCTGGCTACAGATGTGACTGTTAGAGCTAATTTATGCTCCGTTTACACAGGCTCCAGATGCCACGGGCTCCTTTGTGGATTTCTCCAAATGCCGGGGAAGGCGAGAGGGACCGGGGGCCGAGGCTGTGGTCCGCTGCGCCCAGCCTGTCTCCTGTGCCTAGTCCAGCCCTGAGGACAGCATTCCAACAGGTGGCCCCCCGACACCCTCCTGCCTGCGGAGCCCCAGTCCTAGTCCCCAGAGCTGCTGCTGTGTGTCTTGGTCATGGACTCTGAGCTCCATGAGCAGGAGACCCACGCCCGGGCCAGCTCCGGGGACAACGAGGTGCTTACCAAACGCCCCTAGTGATGGGATGACAGACAGCAGGCCAGCGGCTGTGGTGGGTAGAATTATGTCCCACTAAAAATATATGGTGACGTCTTAACCTCCCTTGTACCTAGGAATGTGGCCGTATTTAGAGAAAGGGTCTTTGCAGATGTAATCAAGCTGAGATGAGGTCGTGCTGGAGTAGGGTGGGCCCTAAGGCTGATGACTGGTGTCCTTCCAGGTTGAGAGAAATGTGGACACAGACACAGAGAGGAGAAGGCCGTGTGATGACGGAGGCAGAGACTGGAGCGAGGCATCTACACGCTGAGGGACGCCAAGGATTACCAGCAGCTGCCAGGAACTAGGAGAAAGGCAGGGAACGGTTCTGACCTCAGAGCCTCCAGAAGGAACCAGCTCCTTTCATGCCTTGATGTCAGACTTCCGGCCTCCAGGGTGCGAGAGAAGACGCTCCTGTCGTTTTAAGCCTCCCAGTTGGAGGTACCGTCATGGCAGCCCCAGGACACTAACACAGTGGCAATGAGGGCGAGTTGGCCAGCCAGCCAGCCTGGCCAAGGCTTCTTCCTTCGCGGTCCCCAAGTCCCCTCCCCCAGGGGACTGCCACTGTGCCGTCCTCCCCCCTGGAGGACTGCAGCAGCCCTTCCCCAGCCTCCCCGGCTCAGGATTGTCTCCTCCAGCCATCCTCCACCCGCAACCAGGGGTGCTTTCCAACTCCCAGCCTGCAGCCCTCACTCCACTCCCACCTCCCATTCTCTCAACCAGCAATCTGCGCTGGCCTCCATCTGCCACTGCTCGCCCCAAGCCCTGGATGTGCGCCAGCCCCACCTACAGCCCTCTCCGTGGCATCGAACACGGTGCTGACGCCCGCCTTACAACTCCCCTCTCCCTTCGAGACTGAGAGGTCTTCTCGCTTGTTCTCTTCCTGCCTCCCCGAACATGCCTGCTCGATTTTCTGCATGTGCAGCCTCCTCCTTTTCTGCCTGCCTCTTGAATGCGGGTGTTCCCCCGGGCTCTGCTCGTCTCCGTCTTTGCTTCTCCCCCCACACGTGGTGGTGATGAGGTGGTCATTATGGTGATGATGGTGGTGATGATGATAGTGGCCATGATGGCGATGATGATGGTGGTGGTGCTGATGGTGACAATGATAGTGGTGGTGGTGGTGATGGTCATGATGGTGATGGTGATAGTGGTGGTGATGGTGGTGGTGAGAGTGATGATGATGGTGATGATGATGGTGGTGCTGGCGGTGATAACGGTGGTGGTGATAATCGTGGTGGTGATAATGGTGGGGGTGATGACAGTGATGGAGATGATGATAGTGATGGTGGTGGTGGTGAGGATGATGGTGGTGGTGGTGGTTACGGGGATGTGGTACTGCTATTAAAAGATTCTGTTGACACAGAAAGTGCAGTAGGCCAAGCTATGTTGAAGCCCCAGTTTTCTCCAGGCACCACCCCCACCGTGTTTTTGCATCTCCACCACTCTCTCTCTTCTCTTGTCTTTCTTCACTTTCTTACACACACAGGTATATACACACTATTTTAGTTTCCCAGGGCTGCTGTAACAAAGTACCAAAAACTGAGAGACTTAAAGCAACAGAAACGTATTCTCTCACAGTTCTGGAGGCCATCCTCCCTCTAAGACGCTGTGTGGAATCCTTCTTTCCTCTTCCTAGCCTCTGGAGGTGGCCAGCAATCCTTGGCTTACAGCTGCATCACTCCGATCTCTGCCTCTGTTGTCACTCGCTGTCCTCCTGTGTGTCTCTGTGTCTTTTCTCCTCTTCTTATAAGGACACTAGTCACATTGGATGAGAGCACACCCTAATGACCGCATCTTAACTTGACGATATCTGCAAAGATCCCTTTTCCAAATAAGGTCCCATTCTCAGGTACCGGGGCATAGGACTTCACATATCTTTTAGGGGGACACAATTCAACCCACCACACACATGCACACACACACACATGCACACCCTTCTCCTCTGCACCTTTTTCTCAGGCTTCTACCATTTTCACACCCCATCCCTTGTCCTATGAAACACTTAAACTCCGGCTTCCTCTTACCTTGTCTGTTTCTTCCTCTTTCCCTCCCTCGCTTCCTTCTTTCTTTCTTATACTCTTTAAGCATTTATTGAGTGTCACTCTCTGCCAAACTCCGTGCTGGGGAACTGGAGACACAGAGATAGAGGTGATACCCATGGTCGCTGTCTTCAAGGAGCTGGCCGTCTAGAAGGGAGAGTGAGATTGCACGGGCTGCTGACCAAGCAGCCTCATGAGAGCTCCAGCGGGGGCTTCGGGGGCTGCAGGCACATTTGATGCAGCCAAGCCAGCCTGTCCCTGGTCCTGCACCCTTCCCGGGACATCTCCTCTACTGCCCACCTCCCCTGTTCGGATACCCACCTGCCTCCTGGATGGGTCAGCAAAGGCTTCCGAAGGCTGCCACCCCCTCTCGCGCATGCGCACCTCTCTGCTTCCCACCCTCCCGCTCCCTCCGCGCCTCTCGTTAAAGACGCTGAAGATTGCCCAGCCTGTCTCTGGGCTTTGCACTGAAAGGGCTAAATGATATGCTGACACCTTAATTACGGCCCATTGTCACGAAGCGCTGCGGAAATTGTCTGAGTGATCCCCGGAGAATGGGCGCTAACAGGCCCGTCAGACCCTTTGATTCTCCGTGGCAGATTGGAAAATGACACACACGGGGTACTGGCTCCAACCGCAGCCCCTGGGTGACACGCGCCGACATCCCCCCGTGGGGTTGCCCCAGGCACAGGTCCAGCGGGTGAGGATGCCAGCCCCGCCTCGCCTTGGGGAGGGGCCGGCGTGGGGCGGGGTTCTGCCTGTGGTCCCTTCGCCCCCCTCCTCCGCCGCTAACCCCGTGTTTGCTCCCCTGCATAGCAATTCCCCAAACACCCCTCGACCCCCGTCACCTCCCTGAGCTTCTGCATCAGCCCTCAGGGCTGGCAACATTTGCTAACGTTTACCGAGTCCTGCTAGGAGTCAGGCATTGCGGACCTAACCCCGAGACAGATCCTCACTGCACCCCAGCGGGGCGGGCACTACTATGCCCCCATTATACAGATGAAGAAACCGAGGCTCTGAGTGTTTAAGTGACCTGCCCCAGGTCGCCTGCCTGTGAAGGACAGAGCAGGTAGCCCGCTCCCAGCCTGGGCCTTGGCGGCTGGGGGCCACTGCCGCTGTACGGACGGGGACTCAAGGTCTGGAGGTGTGGGATTTGCCAAGGTCATCAGGCCACCCCAGCAGAGAAAGGCCAGGACTCAGACCCCTCCCTCCCACTCCGTGGCTTTTTCCACCGGGGCTGCGTTTTGCAAAGTGTATCTGTGGGGGATGTTGACAATAATAATGATGCAATAACAGCAACGACCTGTCATTGAGGTTGACAAAGCAGGGCTCGGGTCGTGCAGCCCCAGGGGAATTCAGCTCTCCAATCAACTCTGCTGCCTCTGTGAGGATCGTGTGAGCTGGTGCGAGGAAAGAAAGCTGGGAATGGGGGAGGCCGCACCCCCCTCCCCCCACCGCCCTGCCACCGGAGCAGGCAGGGGCCGACTCCCGGCCGAGCAATGCCTGGGGATGGGGAGAGAGAAGCCGTGGCCCGCTCCGAGCCAGGCCTCTCAGCACCCCCACCTTGTGGACACCCCTCCCTCTGCTCCCATTTCTGAGTGAGTGAGGCGCCAGGCTGGGCACCTGATAATCTGGACTGTTAAAATCTGGCTGTCATAACAGAATCATAGCTGCAGGGACCTGCTGACACCACTAATTGGCCTCATCAGCTGGAAAATGAGCGAGGGCATCTCTGTGCAGAAGAGACACGCACTTGGCAGCCCCAGGAAGGGCAGAGCTGTGGGGCGGAGCCCCCAGATAGGTGTGTGGGAGCTGACTGACAGTGCCCAGGCTGGGAAGGACAGGGTAGTGGGAGATGCGCCAGGTGCCCTCACGAACTCTGCTAGGGCAGGACCAGCCATGGACTGTCACCTCTGTCTCCTCCCAGGGGACCTGGCCCCAGGTGGGGGCTGGTCTCTCATCCACACCCAACACCATCCCCATGAGGTACGAGAAAGAGGCAGGAGCCTCCTGAAAAGCTCAGGCTATGTGCCTGGTGCTGTCACAAGCCCGAGGGACCAAATGCTATCCCCATTTCACAGATGAGGGAACGGAGGCTCCAAATTGTGCAGCCTTTTGGCAAAATTACCAAGTGCCCACTCTGTGCCAGGGGCTGTTCTGGGCACTGGGGCCACACCAGGGGCCAGGACAGACACAGTTCCAGCCCTTGGGAAACTCACATCCCAAATAGAACCTGGCTCCTCGTCGCATCTCATATGCAGCCAGGAGGCGGCAGGACCAGGCTAGGTGTAGATTAAGAAGGGACTTAATCAGACAGACTGCAGGCTGGCTATGTGATCTCAGCAAGTGACGTTGCCTCCTAAGGCCTCAGTTTCCTCATCTGCAAAATGGGCACCATAATGACACCTCCCTCCCAGGGCAACGTAGTCAGTGCCCGCAAAGCCTGGCTCATCCCACTCCACCCTCCGCTGGCTTGACAGTTGACACAGCATTTCCTACACCTGACGAAGGCCAAGGGGAGTGGCTCCTAGAGAGCCTTCTCCCTCCAGACTTGTCATTTCATGTGGCCCCCAGCAACTCCCGGACGTGCCTTGATTGTCCCTGTTTGGCAGATGGGGAGGCCAAGGCTCAGAGAGGGAGCAACTTGCCCAGACGCCACGGCAGGTAGCCCAGAACTGCTGCTCTGCCCTCTATGACCCTCCCTCCCTCCCACCATCTCTCAGCACAGGGCCCTCCCTCGCCACCCAGGAGAGTGGCCAAAATGCATCATGAGACCCAAGCATATGATCGCCTCCACGGTACCCACCCCCGAGAAATGAGAGGTAGGTCAATACCGAGACTTGCACACAGATGATGCTCCCAGCACACTGTTCTAACAGCCCCAAAGCAGAGACCACTCAGATGCCTGTCACCCAAGGGACGGAGAAACGAAATGTGTCCACCCACACAACGGAGTGTTACTCAGCCACAAACAGGGGTGAAGCACCAGTACAGGTTACCACGTGGATGAACCTTGAAAACACTCTGCCAAGAGAAAGGAGCCAGTCACGAAAGGCCACAGAGCATATGACTCCGTTCACATGATTGCCCAGAACAGGGAACTCCAGAGACAGAAGGTTCAGCCATTGCCAGAGGCTGTGTGTGTGTGTGTGTTTGGGGGGGGGGGGGGGGCTGCTAATGAGAAGACAGTTTCCTTTGGGGGGAAAATGATGAAAATGTCCTAAAATTGTGGTGCTGGTTGTAAAACTCTGTGAATATACTAAAATCCATTGGGTGACACTCTTCAAATGTGTGAATTATAGGATATGTGGCTTATATCTCACTAAGCTGGTAGAAAACAGAAAAAAACTAGTCCTCACTGGTGAGTAGACGCCTGCCCAGCGTCTCTGAGTCACACCCTGCAGCTGTGCTGAGGGGAGAGCCCAGCTGGGGGGCCCCAGGCCTTCAGACTCCCCACCAAAGCTGGGCAGGGCCTCGGGGCACAGCCCAGGAAGCAACCTAGGAGCCGCCACCAGACACACTCTGGGCCAGTCTCACCTTGTCTGCCATTCCAAGCTCATTCCCCGTTCCAGGCCCTGTGGTAGAGCTGGGGACGTGGTGGGTGGCGAGCAAGAAGTATGCCCTAGCTACGTCCAGGAAGCAGACGGATGGGGCGGGGGGAGGGTGCGGCTGACAAGTAGGCAGCAGTGACAGCCTAGGGTGACATTGCTACAATCATGGCAAGCGCAGAGAGGAGGGGCCCCTCATCCAACCCTGGGGCCAGGACGGTCTCCCAGGGAACCAACATGTAGGCAGAGACCGGAAGGAGCTAAGAAGAGACAAAGCAACTCAGGGGCAGTATTCCATGCAGAGGGAACAGCAGATGCGATGGCCTAGAAGCTCAAGGGGGTGTGGCGTATTGGGAGGAAGACAGGGAGGAGGGACTCAGGAGGACAGCTGGCTCTGTGAGGAGGGGGCTGGGAGGGGGTGAGACGGAGCAGCCCACAGGCACTCAGGGTCAGCCCTGGGCCCCGAGCCTCGCCTTCCCAGAGGCAGGCTGGCCTGGGCCACCTCCCCTGCCCTGTGGGCCTTTATGGAGGGAGGGCATCCAGGCCTGCACAGCGAGGACCCCCGCCCCGCCCCCGCCCCCGCCCCCGCCCCCGCCCCCATGTTCCCCTTCCAGCCGCCTCCCGCTGCCCTGCGAGTGCTCATCACAGCAGCCAGAAAGGCAAGACTACATTTTAATGAGACATCTTGGGGATGTCTTAAGCTGCATTTAAAAGCCCCTAAGCTTCCCGCGACAGGGGACCCGCGTCAGGCAGGGGACATATTTACGGCTCCACCTGAAAAGCCGCGCCGTTTTTCACGCAAGATTTTAACAATATAGATGATGCCGAGAGAGGGACATAAATAGAGGGAAATGAAACCATGGGCGGCCGCAGTGCCGGGCCCTGAATTACGGACATGAACCGGTCCCCAGCTTCTTGCTTTTAATTACAAAGCCCTTTTCAGTAATTCCATTAAGAGGCGGCTGTGGTTCGAGAGTCTCTTCATCCGGGAAGAAGTCCCGGAGGCTTCTTCCAGTTTCAGGGGCCGGAGGACGGGCGTCAGGGGAATATTAGGGTTCAGGAGGCGACAGGTCAGGCCCAGCAGAGGCTCTGGGCCCTGAGCCTCTTCGCTGCCATCCGCACCCTGCTCCATGCCTCAGACAGACTCATTCCTGTGCACCTACTGTGTGTGGCGCTTCCATCTCCACCTTCTCTCCGCCTAGCCACAATACCAGTGAGGTTGGGATGAGGACAACTGGTTTACAGAGTAGAGGAAGCTGAGTCCCAGAGAGGGAAAGGGACCGGCCTAAAGTCACACGGTGAGTAGGAGGTACAGCTGGAACTTGGACCCAGGGCAGCCCGACTCCAAGTCTCCTGCCTTTGCCACCTCCACCAAGGACAGAGAGCGACTGGAGTCCTCATCTCGGCCGCTGGAGGGGCCAGGTGCGGGACGGAACACACCAGGGACTTGATCAGCGCTGCCCTGGGATCCCGGGAGAGGGGATCTCTAAGTACCTGCTTTATGTGGGGACCCAGGCCAGCAGCGGGGGATTCAGGGCTGCGAGATGCATGTTGCCTGCCTGGAAGGAGCACGCAGCACCCTCCTCTCTGCCTATCTGCAGCTTACCTCCTCCTGGAAGCCTTCCCTGACTACCCAGCCATCATTCCTCCTTCCACCTGCTACCCAGACCCTCGCCTCATATCCCCCCATCCCTTATCCATTCTTCCACTCATCTACTGTCCCATCCGTCCATCCATCCACCCTCCCACTCACGTGTTCCCTCCTCCACCCACCCTTCCACCCACCACGTAGCCCTCTATCCATCCATCACAAAAAGGAACTAACACGTCTCAAGCCGTTACTCCAGGTCACTCTGTGTGTCTCCCTCATCTAACTCTCACAGCCCCTCTGCCAGGTGACGTCCATCATCTCCATTTTATAGACAGAGAAACTGAGGCTCTGAGAGGTCTGCTCAAAGGCAAGGGAATGAAGAGCTGGCTATGCACTGTTAGGCATGGCGACAGGCCACTGATGGCTGGGTGTTCCGGCCAGGAGAGAGGGACCTCCCACACCCTACCATGTGGGCGGGCTGTGCGGCCCCCTCTCCCGCCACCATGTGAGTTCACCCCCACCCTCGCCCCTTGCTCCTAGGTGGGGCACTGGCTGCCAGGGCCATCTCTCGTCCCCATAGCAGAGCAGGGAGAGGCAAGCCCCCAAACACAGGGGGCTATTGTGCCCCTCCCAGGAGCACAGGCGCCCCATTGTCTGCGGGAAGCTGCAGGTGGGCTCCAGGCTGCTCCCGAGCCCAGGGCCTGTCATCTGGCTTGGATTGTCACCATTGTGTGGCCACAGCGGCCCTTTGTCTCAGATGGGCTCTCTCTCTTTGCCTGCCCTGCCCTCCTCCACCCCAGCCACAGTGATTTGCACTCAAGATGGTAGAGAGATTGGGGAGAGTGTAAGAGAGCACTGAGTTGGGAGTCCAGAGACCCCAAAACATCACATCCCCTCTCAGAGCCTCAGCTTCCCCCTCTGTAGAAAGGATGGTCATTCCTGCCATGTCTCATCCGTTCTGGAGACAATGGTAGGAGACATAGGGGTTGTTCTGAGTATGGATTCGGTCTAACTAACTCTGTTCGTCTCTTGCTGTGTGGCCTTGAGCAAGTAATTTGCCCTCTCTGAACCAGTTTCCACATCAGCTAAATGAGAATAAAAGAGGGCCTGCCTCTGGGTAGATACAGCATGCAAGGGGCTTGACCCAGAGCCCGCACTGAGAGACAGAAGCTGCCATTTGCATTGCCTTCAACGGTGGCAGCAGCCACCCCCTGGACCCTGCAGAGCACTGTGCCATGCAGGGCGTTCCGCTGTTTCTGCTGCACTTCCAAATCATAAAGGCCTTTCTTAGGTCATCTTGTGTCTCAGACCAGAGAAGTTAAGCAATATATCTAAGGTCACGCAGCAAGGGGATGTCAGTCAGTCTCATAGATCCTGTCCTGAGTTCCCTCTTCTCCAATACAGGAGGCTTCAGCTGTTCTGTGGGCGCCCGGGGACAGAGGCCGGGCAGGGGCTCTGCGTGGGAGGGTGGCCTAGTGGGGCTGCTCCTGGCCTGAGCACATCCGCTTGATGGCGTGCTCAGCAAGGGCAAGGACGTGATTGACTCCCCAATGCCCGGAACAGGCTCACTCCTCGGAAGAGCTTGATAAATGGATGGGTGGAGGGTCCCGGGAGCCCCGCAGAGACCCCAGACTTAGAAATGGCTGGGGTGGGGTCCGGCCTGGGATAGAGGGCCACCCCTGAGGACAGAAAGGAGTTGGTGAAAGATGCCCCCGCCACGTAGAGGGGTGACAAGATGATCTGGGGTCAGCTCTGCCCAGCAGCAGGCACCCTGATGGGTATGGCCGAGGACCGTGGCCTCTGTGGCAGCCCCCTGACTCCAGGCTGGGCCTCCGAGTCCAAGCACGGCCAGCTGGATGGGCAGAGTGGCTGGGGCCACAGGGATGGGCCCAGCAGTCACCGAGCTCTGCCAGCACCCAGTGCCCAGCATGGGCTCTCGAGCCCGAGAATGCACAGTGACAGCCCCTCACAGGGAAAAGCACCTCCTGGACACAAGGTCACCGGACAGTGTCATGAGAAATGGATGGATGGCATCACACAGACAACTTGGAGTCACGTGGCCATGTCCTAGAGATGTGGAAAAACGCAGCGTAACTGGGACAGTGTCACCCTCGTAGACGCAGCGCCCGTGGCATCCACGGGCACGACTTACCAGACGTGATATCACACAGTGAGGGATGCAGCCCATCTGTCACACAGGGACACGTATGGCCACAGCCACACACGCACACGCACTCACATTCTGCCTCCCACCCCGCGTCCAGAGCAGAGAGGCCAGGACCTCCCAGAGGAACGCACACCTAACTGTGAATCCTGGTCCTGTCCCCCTTCCATGTGTCCCCCCCTGTGGCTCTGAGTCTCAGTCTCCTCCTCTGAGACTGGAGCGGGAACGGTCACCTATCAGGTTACGGTGCAGCTTGCGTGAAGTGCTGTGCACACGGGGCCCGGCAGAGGGCTGGCATCCTGCAGGCGCTCAATAAAGCTCCGTTACTGACGGCGTGGTCGTGGCTGTGGAAAGCCCGCCCCAGGGGAGGTACGAAAGCTCTGGTTCCCCCCCTCCGCAGGCCGTGGGTGCAGCGCCTGCACGGTCACCGCGGTGTGGAAGTCCTCGTGGATTTCAGGGGCTGGCTGCAGATGGGAAGGAACCCAGGCCACTGACTCCCCCCCTGGCCCCCTACCCTGTGAGCAAGGCTGCTGGGCATCAGTACCACCTTGGACCAGGGCCACCTGCATCTTAGAAGGCCCGACCCACCCCTTCCCACAGTGTGAAGACTACGGGCCAAGAAGAGGCGCCCCCCTGGGAGCTTGTGCCCCTGCTGACCACCCTCAGGAAGCTGAGACCCCAAATCCCCCTCTCTAACAGCTCTGAGCCCACGGCCCAGGCCTGGAGGGCCTCTTCCCGAGGTCCATTTGAGCTCTATCCTCCAGGACAAACCTGCCACCAAGGCGAGCACCCACAGGCCCAGGGATGGTCAAGGGGCAGCTGCTGGAAGGGGTCGGTGTGGACCCAGCTTGGCCTGGCAGGCTGCTGTCCCCGTGTGTGTGAGTGAGGCCCTTCCAGTCCTGGACTCGGCCCATGTTAGGAAGAGAAGGCCAGGTGGGCTGGCGCTGGGCCCTCCCTTTGTACTCTGATCCAGACCCTTGCAAGTGCCGTGGACACGGCCACCCTCAAGCCACTCTGCCTCCCAAAGATGGCGAGAAGCCTGCTTGTCAGGGCAGCCTCCCTACCCAAGAAGCGAAATCTGGTCCCGGGACTCTCTCCAGCCCCAAATTCTAGCAGGCTCCTGGCACCCCAGTCCTGCCATGGGACCCCACTATGACCCAGGGATTCTAAGCTGGAGCCCTGGAGGCTGCTGGTCAACCCAGACATGGTGCACAGGGGCTGTGAGTCCACAGTTCGTGAAGCCCTGGGCAGAAGCTCGTAGGATCAAGGTCGCTAGGAACAATTCCAGACTCAGAAACCCTGTCAGGCCTGGGTTCAAATCATGACTCCATCTAGTACTGGCTGTGTGACATCTGGAAAGCTACTGAGCCTCTCTGAGCCTTCTTTCCATTCTTTCGGAATGGAAGCCTGCCTCCCAGGGCTGTTGCTGGGGTCAGATGGAATCGTGGCTTTGTATTCTCCTTGTACCCAAAGGCTGCACGGATGTCCTTGGCCAGTCCTAGGGAAGCATCTGTTGATTTTAAAAGACAGTCTGAAAAGTGGGGCCGAAGGAAGCCAGAGATCTCTGCCCAGCCCCCACCTCCCGAATCCCTCCCTCCTCACAGCTGCAGCCCCTTCCTGGGCCGGGGACACCCCTCCTTGCTTGGAGCCCCTCCCCAAGCCGCAGGAGGCCCAGACACATGTTCGGAGGGGGCATTATCTGTGCTCAGTTGACTGTAAACGTTTAAGCGGAATTGACTGTGTACTCAGCCACTTTCAAACACAACTAATCTTCATCGGGGCGACGGGAAGTGAAATATGTTATTGTCGGCGGCAGTAAATTACCCGTGCCAGAGCTGGCTCGTGAGGCATTACGGGCCGTGGCCGGCACACTCCTTCACCCGGCCGCCACCCGCCCTCCATCCATTACCGCAAACGGCCTCAGCCACCTCTCACCGGCCCCAGGGACGTGGGGCCAGCTGCCAGCTGCCCAAGCCTGGCCCCTGCCCACCCCAGGCGGCAGGACGAGAAGGCTGGCTTTGAGCCCGCCCCGCCTCCCAGATGCCTGGGCAGGAGACACGACAAGACCTCTGCCTGACGGATTCGCTGCCAGATGGGGGTATCGAGACCCAGGCAGGGAAGGGATTTGGTCCAGGGCCTGCCGAGCCTGAGTTTCTGCATCTGTAAAATGGGGATTCACTTAATGTTTTACATTTTCGCACATCTCTTTAATGTCTGGCTTCACAGAAGACAGCTGGGTCTCCCGTGTGCTTCTGCGCTCAGTCTGCTGCGAAACGTTGTCTTTGATGAAGTCTGTGAAGAATATCGGGCGTCACAGAGATGGGTAGCTAGAAAATGGAAGAGTACTCTAACGCTCTTGTCGGATCCTTACGGATATTTTTCTCTGATACTAACCCAAAACTCCACAGGCGGCAGTTTGCTAGAGGGTAGCCGCAATATGGCCTCTGAACGCACACCGATGAGCTTCCCCCCTCTGTTCAGTCAAAGCCCACTGGTCTATTTCGCAGTGTGAATGGGTCTTTCACGCATTTTGTTACATCGCGCATTGGTCCTGGGGAAACTCTTGGGTTACTGAGTTAGGCAGCTCTTCCAAATGCTGACCTATTTCATTAGACAATATCAAAAAAAGTCCCACTCACTAGTATTACCACCCACCTCTTCAGGAAAGTCTTTACGTAGGAAGCTGTCAAACCCACCCTGGCAGACACGAGTTCTCCAAAATTCGAATTTTTGCTTGAAAGTCAAATTTTATCATTGGCAGCAAATACTGCCAGTTGACAGGCAGCTTTGTTCATTTTCGAGAAAATATCTGCCCATAGCCAAGGCGGAAAGGCTGGCGTTAGTCTGTCAGTGGTTATTTCAAGAAAAAAATGGTGTTCCGTGAGAAAAGCGGCTAGTGAGGCTCGCGACTCCAGCGGTCACATGGCGCTTTCTGGAGTAAGGATGGGTACGGGGGAGGGCCTCTGAGTGCACACCTCCCATGGTGTCACATGGAATATTTAAAATATGTGTACTCAAAGCTTGAGATTTTTTAAAAATTTAGTGATTTTTACTTTTCATCAAGGACATGCTGACATGCAACTGACTTTTTAGCTTTTTTCTTTCTTTCCTTTTCTTTTTTTTTTTTTTTTTTGAGGAAGATTAGCCCTGAGCTAACATCTGCTGCCAATCCTCCTCTTTTTGCTGAGGAAGACTGGCCCTGCACTCACATCCATGCCCATCGTCCTCTACTTTCTATGTGGGACACCTACCATAGCATGGCTTGCCAAGCGGTACCATGTTCGCACCCGGGATCCAAACTGGCGAACCCCGGGCCGCTGAGAAGCAGAAAGTGTGAATTTAACCACTGCACCACCGGGCCGGCCCCGACTTGTTAGCTTTTAACCGAGAGAGTATTTGGAGTAAAGAGAGCAACTATCTCCATTACGGTTGGTGCCATCACCTCTGCGGAGCACGCTTTGAGGCCAGTGGTCTTATTCCCCCATTACTTTTAGACCATCGGTGCAAATGCCAACACAGCGACAAAGGCAAATACGGCCTTAGCATGATTCTGAAAATGGTTTTGATCTCACAGACACCCGAGAGGGGCTTGGGGACCCCCAGAGGTCTGTGGAGCACTTGGAGAGCCACTGATCTGGGGTGATCATCCAAGGGCCACCAGGGATGTTGGAAGAGCGATGACACCTGATGGGTGAAAGGACCTCCGTGAACTGCTCTACCTCCTCGGGCAGCACCGTGCCTACCCCACCCTCTGCGGCCTCCTCCCCATCCAGGGGCATGGGTCCCCCATCCCCACACCCAGCTCCTCCCTTGGTCCCAATCTCATGACGCTGCTAATGGAAACCTCTGGGCTCCTTCAAAATCCTGCTCCAAGTCAACGTCTTCCTGAAGCCTTCCTCAACATAAACCCTTAGCAGGGACCAGGTCCCCCTCCTCCGCAGCCCCGGGCCACTCCGTATCCCCCTTCCAGCCTCACCGCATTCCCAGCACCCTGCCTCGGACGTCATACGCCCTCGACAGACTAGGTTGATCCAAAGGAGTGAGAAGATGGAAAGTGTGACTCGGCCAACGGCTGGAGCTGATTACTGACACTGGCTAACTAGTTAGCAGGCCTGAGGATTCCAAGAGGTCCTGCTATGGATCCAAGAACATCGGTGCATCCCCAAGAACTGAGCACCAGGGACCAGCACCTCAGGGGACTGCAATGGGTGCGGCTTCGAAGAGACGAAGGGGTTACAAGTTCTCCGAGGGCTGACCTAGATAAATTGTGACCTCGATGAAACTTACATTTAGGATCCTTCTTGCTGTGTGACCTTTGGCACACCGCTTAACCTCTCTGGGCCCCAGTTTCCTCACCTGTCAAATAAAGAGTTTGGACCAATCCCTAAGATTCCTTAGAGCTCCCAAATTCTACAAGTCAATGATATTTATGCACTAACAGTCCATGATGTCGACCCTCCAACTTCCTCTCAGAGGAACACCCAAGCTCTCTGGGCCACTGACATTTGAATGTAGCATAATGTTGACATTCAAATGTTCTGTGGCATCATCCAATGATATTGATGTCAAACAGTCTATAATGCCAACGCATGAAAAGATCCACTATGCTGACATTCGAACGTGCTGTTGCTGACATCAAACCCTCTACGACATCAATGTTAATTGAGTGCCAGCCAGCTACGTACCAGTGACACCAACAGTCCGGGAAAACTCTGAGTCCCTAGACTGTCCCTCCTCAGAACTTTCCTTTACGAGAATCCAGACCCCCAGGGTGGCACCAAAGAGCGGCTCAGAGAGACCTTACCTGTTCCCGCCCCCCGCAGTTCCTTCCCTTATATGAGGATTGATGTTGTCTCGACATAAGGCAAATGCAACTTAACGCCAGTCCCCTGATCCTTCTTTCAACCCGATTCCACCCCCTAAAAATCTGGAAGCGTCATTGCTGTAGCCCCAGTTCCCCCAAGATGTCTCTGCTTTCCACCCAGAGCCTTGCCAGCCGGAACATGCTGGAGGTGGGGGCATCCAGGAGAAACCAAGGCTCAGGGCAGACACACAAAAGGCTGTGGGAGGGACGTCCTGGGACTGCGGCTCAGCCCCCTCCTCCTACCCTCTCGTCCCTCTGGCCCGGCTGGGGCTCCCGGGGGGCCTCTCTGGGGGGCCTCTCTGGGCAGCGGAGGCCGTCACCACGGCGATACCCATGCCCCCGCCCAAGGCCGCTGCCCAGACAAAGGTCCCAAGCCCCCGATTGGCTTTGCTTCTCCTGCCTCTCTTTAAAAAAGAAAAGAAAAGAAAAGAAATTCCTGCAAGTTGAACAATCCTTGTGTTGGATTTGGGAGATGTTATTCCTGGTGACAGACAAGGGCAATTATCTGCAATCCGCCAGCAGTTTTAGCCTAATTTCATTACTGCTGTGCAATTCTCCCTCAGCTGCTAGTCTATCAATGTCTTGCAGAACGGATTAGCGGGCACTTTTTTCATCTTCAAATGAATTTTAGCTGTCATGCCCTTGATGAATAGAGCAGGGACAGGCGGCTGACCTGGGCCGGGGAGTGGCCAAGGGGCGGCAGGCAGGCGGCCTCGGGGCCTGGCAGGAGGTGAGGGGACTCAGGGGGAGGCACCGGAGCGATCCAGCCCTCCCAGGGCCCCCTTGGGGCCCAGGACTTGGGGCTGTTTGGACCCACCCACTGGGGCTTTGTACACCGAGCCCCTAACCCAGGGACAGCTTCCCAGGCCCCAGCCTCAGAATACAGGAGGGGGCGTCTTTCCTGGATGGGTGCTGTCCACTGACGCCAGGGCCCCCACCTTGCAGCCCTCCGGGACACCCCCACCACAACATCCGAAACTCTGAAGACTCCAGCTTCGCGTGTGCCTCCCTGAGACGCTGTGGCCCTCCCAAGTGGAGTCTGGGCCTAGCTCATCACCACCGTGTCCCCAGAGCCTGGTTTGTAGGAGATGCTGTCTGTTTTCATCGCAGGAGAGTGATCCTCAGTTTCGCCGCAGCTTGGGTGGGCCTGGTGCAGGCCTGGCACCTAGCAGGAGCCCAAGTGCTACCAGATGAGTGGGTACAGCCGCGGGGCTCATTGGAAAGAGAGTGCAGAGGGCAGGAAGCGAATGCTTTACGCAGCACCGACTGCGTCAGGCCCCGTGCTGGGACTTTGCTGAGGCGGCATCGTTTGATCTCACAATGAGCAGGTGAGGCCGCTAAAGCCGGGGCACAAGCAAGCTGTCAGATGGCGAACCCAGGCCTGTCTGGCCAAACTCTGTGACTCCCAAGGAGCACTGTTTCGGGAGCAGTGGATGCAAAGTGCACCTGATAGGCAGGGTGAGGCCCGGTGGAGAGAGGGGAGAAGCCCTACAGAGAGGTCCCTTGGGGCCTGGTGTGCGATATGGGGTGAAGTCCAAACGCCTGCGTAGAACCCAGACGCCTCCCCTCCCCCACTACTTTTCCAAAGTCCTGGGGAGACTGGCTGTGGGGGTCACACCTGTCTGTTCCCACCTTCTCTGCCCGGCTCTGTGCCCCGGGAGGCTGACCTCTGCAGGCTTCCCCAACCGGGGGGGTAGGGGGGACACGGGAGCAGGGGGAGGTTGGGGTACCTCCGCCCTGCCCCGCCTGCCTCAGCGCTGCATTCTCGGCAATGGGTGGTGTCCCCTCCAGTCCACGGCGCCTGCGCCCCTCTGCAGCTCCCCTGACACTGGGCTCTGTGACTCCAGTTCTGCCCCTTCGAGTCTAGGGGGCCTTGCTGTTGCCAGACCCCGAGGATCTCGACATCCCCTGCGGGCTAGCACCTCTGTATACAGAACTCCCTTAACTAGCTCTTGTCATTTGTACCGTCTGAGGGGAACGCTGGGTCCTGCCGGGATGCTGATGGATGCAGGTGGAGCCGGCTGGGAATCTGGGGCCCATTGCCCCCACACTGCTCTGTTCCGGGCACTGGGCTGGGCCTCGGCCTCTGCTGGCCATTGGAAACTCCCAACCACGCGATGGGATGTGCACTTTCCAGAGGAGAGCGCTGAGGCTCAGAGAGGTGAGGACGTTGACCCGGGAGCCCAGCAGGGAGGTGGGAAGTCATTTGCCTGACCCCCAGCCCTGTCATCTTGACCCCCACGCCATACATGCTCCACTCTTTGCCCCAAGCAGACACCAGAGGCAGCGGAGAGCTCTTTGGGGCTGTACGTGCATGATTCTTTGGAAAGCCCGGATGTTGTCCTGCGCCTTTGACAGGCGGCCATGGCGAATCCTTCATGCTTCCTCGGCCCCCAACAGGCTGCCGTGTCAGCAAAGGGAAGCGGAGCCCAAGAGAAGAGGGGCTCCCCCCCTGGCGGCTGCCCACAGGTCCCCCGGACCCCCCCGAGAGCTGCTCTCTCCCCAGAACTTAAGGGAGCAGAGGGAAGATCCCTGGTGGGGGGCAGCCCAGCCCCCATTTTACACATGGGGAAACTGAGGCTCAGAGATGCAAAGGGACTTGCTGAAAGACAGCTGGAAGTCACGCAGAGCTGGGCTCCAACCCAGGAAGCCGACCGGCCTTCCCCAGTGCTGGGGAGCAGGCGCAGGCCCGCCAAAGCTGGGCTTCCTCCCCCGTTTCCAAGTTCTAGTCCTTTCTCCACTCACCCGGAGGACTCTCCTAAGTTTATCGACCGCCGGGGCAGCCTCGAGTCAATATGGTGCACTTCGCTAATTAATCTTTTCCAGATAATTGCAGGAAACTATTGGTTGGTGTGAAGCGTGGGTGGAGAGCCAGGCTCTGTCCCCCAGGCTGCCCAGAGTGGCTTCTGGCAGAGCCCAGGACGCCACCCCTTACTTGCCTCTCTCTGCCCCAGCTCTGGGACAGATGAACCCTCTCCCTCCAGCTCCGTGCTCAGCCCGCTTCCAGAATCCTCAGCCCAGGGTTCCCCCCGGGCCAGCTCTCCCAGCCCCATTTTGGGATGCAACGGGAAACACTGGGAGCAGGGATGGTCCTGGGTTCAAATCCCAGCTCTGGCAATTACTAGCTGTGCAACCTCGGACGAGTTGCTTAACTTCTCTGAACCCCAGATGAAGAAAAAGTCATTTGTAATCTCTGCATCATGGGCTGCTTCTAAAGACGAGACACAAGAAGGCATTTTGATGCTGACTTACTATGACCTCTACGACTAAGAATAACAACTCCGACAGCATCAGCCAACGGTAAACCGCAGCTTCGCACATTCCAGGTTCTGTCCTGAGTGTCTGATAGGGGCTATTATTATCCCCATTATATGGAAAGGGAAACTGAGGCCCTGAACTGAGTTGGCACAGACAGCGAGAGGCAGAGACTGAAACCCCGCTTGGTGCCTGGGGTGCTGTCGCCACCTCCCATGGTGTCACCAAGCCCAGCACAGTCCCCAGCATAGAGCGGTGTCCCCAGAAGCCAGCCACCACCTGCTCATCTCAGAGGCCAGGGGACACCAGCCCTGGGTGGGAAGGGGATGGAGGTGGGATGTCCGGGGCAGTGCAGCCTGAGAGGCACACGCAGCGTCCCACTCCAAGCTCCTTTGCCCCAAAACTCTGGGCCTGAGGGAGTCACGGGCCCCCGGGCGCCTCCCCCGGGCCCCACAGTCATTAATCACAACCGGCTGCTCCCGGATAAAGTTTCCCATCCCTTTGGGGTTTCTCTGTTTCTCCCCTGTATCATTTCACGTATCACCTCGCCGGGCTATACATACCTGCTCCTAATAAACCTCTAAGACTTTAATGAACTAAATAGCAAATTACTTTTTTATTCAAGAATGAAATTTCATCATATTCATAATTCATATTTTATTTCAGACATCTGCTGCTGATTACATTACATTTAACTAAAATTAGATGATGCTCAGAATGCAATTAAGGCGCTGCCAAATTCTTCGGCCCACCAATGCCGGCGGAGCTCAGCGGGGGCCGCGAGGAACCTAATATGTAATTAGGAGCTATTTTCTAGCTGTTTTTAAAGTCTGAAAATTAGCTGCCTTTATTAATCACACAGACAAATATAAAGTGGAACCAACGCTCGCTGAAATTTCTAAAAGGGATTTTTTGTTTAATTATACACCGCAGAGCGCAGCGACTCGTTTCGCATGTTGATTTGTTGTGCTCTGACATTTTGACAACTGGTTCTCAATTTGTCTGTCGTAGTTAGGCAACAACAAAGCCGACGGTAATACTTTAACTTTCAAAACCTTCCGTGTGCCGGGGAGAGGGAGAATGGCATTCCTTGCTGCGGGCCCGCGGTGGCTCCAGCTCTCCAAGCCACGGGGGCCGGAGACGCCAGGAGAAAGGTGGGGAGGGCCGGAGGCGGGCTCGGCTGACAAGCTGGATGGGGTGGGCCTGGAGCACTGGACCAGGAGTCCGGAGGCTGAGGCGGGAGCCCCAGCGCTGAGGGTGGCTAAGAGGAAACTCTTCCCCTCTCTGGGCCTCAGTTTCCTCCTGTGCACCACGAAGGGGTTTGCATTCTGAGATCCCTAAGGAGCCTTTACTCAGCCATACAAAAAGACAAAATTGTGCCATTTGCAACAACAGGCATGGACCTGGGGGGTATTACGCTGAGTGAAATAAGTCAGACAGAGAAAGACAAACACTGTACAACTTCACTCATACGTGGAAGATAAACACATAGATAGGGAGCAGGTTAGTGGTCACCAGGGGGAAGGGGCGAGGGGAAGGGCAAAAGGGATAAAGCGGCACACATGCCTGGTGACGGGCGGAAACGAGACTGTTGATGGCGAACACGAGGCAGTCTGTACAGAAACTGATACGTGATAACGTACACCTGAAATTTATGCAAGGTTGTAAGCCAATACGCCCCCAATAAATAATTCTTTTTAAAAAGCCGTTAGGTGCTAAAATTCTGCCTTCTTTTCTCTGTGTGCCAGACCCCGCGCTAAGGGTTTTCCATGCAGTATCACTGAGCCCCTGGACTGCCCGAGGGGTCATTTTAGTATCTCATTGAACAGAGGATGAAACTTACACAACTTCCACCGGCCCCTGAGTGGCTGCACCAGAACCCAAAGTCGGATCTCAGTGACTCCAGAATCCATGGTTTCCATGACTCTCCTCCCCTGCCTGGCTGGGCAGCCCTGAGCAGGGTTGGCTCTCCCGGCCTCGCTTCCCATCTGTGCGGTGTGGACGCATTAAGCAGCTTTGCAAGGCCTCAGTCTGACGCTGTAGCCAGCTGACCTTACCCTTGTCCACTGGGTAGCTGATCGCCCCACTTGCAGCGCTGCTGGGCACCAGGGCGGGGGTGCACAGAGGGGGACAGGAGCGGGATAGGAGCCTTGACCGAGTCCTCAGCCCCTGCACAACCCTGAGCTCAGGCCATGCCCTCGGAGGACCCTGGGCCGCCCTGTGGCCAAGACCACCCAGTGATGTCCAGAGAGTCCTGGAGACAGAGTGGCTGCCGCAGGACCTGGTTCCGTCCCACACTAACAACAACAATAACAATAGCAGAGCGCTTTCCCTACGTGCAGGCGCCGTGTGACCTTTTATGGCCTGCACCCTCCCACTAACCCTACCAGGTAGGTTCACAGCCAGGACTGGGGGTTCCGAGCCTGGGTTCAAACACAGCCTCTGCCACTTCCCGGCCATGGTGGCCTGAGCCAGGCCGCCTCACCTCTCTGAGCCTCAGTTTCCACAGTGTTAAGGTGAGGGTCCTGATGGCACCCAGCTCTCCAGGTTCCGGTCGGAACTGAACAGGATAATGGTGAAGCCTTGGCCAGTGGAAGGGACCCGTTACGACCTCGTTTGACAGATGGGGCTGTTGAGGCTCTGCAGGGCGAGGAGCTTGCCCTAAGGTGCACGTGGCTGAGCCGAGAACTGCACACAGGTGGCTCCCATCCCACAGCCCAGGCGCTCACCCAGCGCCTGATGCCTCTCTGGAGCCCACCAGGGAGGGCTGGAAAGAGCCCAAGGACCCACTGTGGGGCCTGCGCTGCCCCATCTGGCCCCCGTGGCTATTCCAGGGACCCTCAGGTGCCCTCCTGTCCTGTCTCTTATTTCCCTCTTGTCCCCCGGAGGGGGCAGTGGGGCAGGGCTGGAGCCCAGGTGTTGGGGAGCCCAGTATGTGGGTCTCTTGCCCCTGCTGGCCCCAGACCAGCGTAACCAGCGCCCACCCCCTGCCAAAACCCGTTTTCAGGAGCCAGCCCCTCATCCTCTTCCTGCCCCCGGACTCGCCTGATGAAAATGCCAGCGTTGAAAAGGAGGTTTTTTTGGGTGACAATGAAACTGCCAACAAAATCTCAAACGCAAGGATAGGCAACGACTATTTCACTGACTCTGACAGTTGAGATTCTGCTGGGGAAAGAAAGTGACAGGCATCTGCTGACATCAACACCACGTCTTTCGGAGAACAACCCGTGGGAGAGGCGGCCCCTGGGGACCTGCCTTGCCCAGAAGTCGATGGCCCGGGCTGCTGCGGTCGTCGGAGGGGCTGGGTCAGCCATGGGGGGGGGCTGGATGCCCCAATTCTATCTGTGACTCTCCCCTGAGCACAGCTATACGCCAGCTCTGTGTGGGGGACGCGGATGCAGAAACGAACCAGGAAAACCCCTCCCGTACAGCGTAATGAGCTCAGTGTGCCCCCCCAAAAGAGATGCTGAAGTCCGAACCCCTGGTCCCTGTGAACGTGGCCTTATTTGGAAATGGGGTCTTTGCAGAGGTCATCAAGTGAAGATGAGGTCATTCGGGTGGGCCCTCATCCAATGTGACCAGTGTCCTTATAAGAAGAGGAGATGTTACATGAAGACAGAGACACACAGGGAGAAGACGGCCATGTGACGACAGAGGCAGAGATTGGAGGATGCAGCTGTGAGCTAAGGAACGCCAAGGAGGGACGGCCACCCCCAGAAGCTGCCAGACCCGGGAAGGCTTCTACCCAGAGTCTCAGAGGGAGCCTGGCCCTGCTGGCACCCGACGTCAGACGTCCAAGCTACAGAACCGTGAGAGAAGACACCTCCGTAGCTTTAAGCCTCGCAGTTTGTGGCAGTTCGTTATGGCAGCCTCGGGACATTGACGCAAGGGGCTTCCATGCGGACTCAGGACCAGCTAAGAGGCCCCACCCCTGGCAGGAGACGACCAGGAAGGGGCGTCCCCGTGCCCTGAACAGGGGAGACAAGTCAGACTCCAGAACTGCAAGGCCCCTCTGGCCACCTGCGGAGCCCTCCCATCGGCCACCTCCCCTCCCTCCGCTGCCTATCAGCCACTGCCGTCTCCCCCTCCCACTGCCCCTCCATCCACCACGCCACAACCAGAGGACTTCCCAAAGCGCACTGTGGCCTGCCCTCCTTCTTTTAATTCCCACCCTCGCTCCCCGGACTCTCAGCACAAATCTCGCTTCGTGGTGGCCCTGGCCCTGCCTCCTACGGTAGGTGCCAGCTGAACACCAAACCATCTGTGGCTTGCCAGCACTGGTCCCCCAAGCGCCTTTGCCGCCTGGAACGCCCTCCCTCAGCTCTTGGCTCAGCCAAAGTTCTGCCCGGGCGCCTCCTCCTCCAGGAAGCCTTCCTTGATCCCCTCGCCACACTCCAGCTGGGATATGTCCCACCCCTCCCTGGGCTCCCAGGATAACTTGGAACCTGCTGTTCTTTACTGTCATTGAGTTTGCCCAGCTGGCCCTGCCCTGTGAGTCCTGGAGGGCAGGGAGGGGTCTCATTCGCCCCTGAGACCCCAGGGTCCAGCACATAGTCTGAGCTCAGGTGGTATGTCCACCTGCTGCCTTGATCAAGAAGCTGGCTCTTGAACGAATGCTGGCTCAGCCATTTAGCCCCGGGCCAGACAGTCTCCCGCTCCTGATACTGTGAGCTCACCCAGGTGCAGGGAGAGAAACTGGCTTTGGGGTCAGAGGACCTGGGCTTGAGTCCTACTTACCAGCTGGCTGGCGTTGAGCATGTCACTTCACCTCTCTGAGCCTCAGCATCCCCCTCTGTGAAATGGGAACAGCAAGACTACAACATGGGGGCCGGCCCCCTGGCCGAATGGTTAAGTTCGCGCGCTCCACTTTGGCAGCCCAGGGTTTCGCTAGTTCGGATCCTGGGCACGGACATGACACCGCTCATCAGGCCACGGTGAGGCAGTGCCCCACATGCCACAACTAGAAGGACCCACAACTAAAATACACAACTATGTACTGGGGGACCTTGGGGAGAAGAAGGAGAAGAAGAAAAAGAAGAAGATTGGCAACAGATGTCAGCTCAGGTGCCAATCTTTAAAAAAAAAAAGTGGCCTCCTCCCAGTGCAGCTGGTCCAGGGCTACTGGATTTGGCCAACTGAGAAAAAAAAAAGACTAATTATGGTGATTATTAATGATTATTGTCATTATAAGGACAATCGGTTCATTGTCATTGTAATGGTTATCATATGGACTTCAGTTTCCAAAACCCACATGTCATTCAAGGCCAGCTTTCCTGACCAAGTCCTCAGGATCATGAAGCACACATGTGCCCAAAGTTTCTACTGTCATTTAATTCCTATAACTCTTTACATATTAAAATATCACTCTCCCAACTAGATGAGAGCTCCCTTACCAGTAAGGACTGTGTCATACTTCAGGAGCCAGTTGATTGATCTGACCCTTCACTGACCTCCCAGGGCCCAATACAAATCTCAAACAATCTGGGCACTTGAGCAGAGAAGTAAATGGCAGGGGAGAGATTGCAAACTGAATTTGGAGCCTGGCAGAGCTGTGTTTCCACCTGGCTCTGCCTCTGACAGGCTGTGAGACTGAGGGGCCAGCCCTTTCAGCTCTCTCAGCCTCGGTTTTCCCTTCTGCAAAGTGGGGGCTGGAATCCCCACTTCTCAGGATGCCGGGAGACGGTGTACACAAAGGTGCCTGCACACAGCACATGTCCGATGAACGAGCAGTCTTTAACCCCAGAGTCCGGGGCTCCATCCCAGCTCCATTCCTTCCTGGTTGGGTGACGCAGGGCACGCCCTGCCACCACTCTGAGCCTCAGTTTTCTCTTCTGGAGAATGGAGACAACACCTGCCACTGAGAACAGCTGTGAGAATGAAATGCAGTCATGCATGTCAAGCCTGACACGGGCACGGTGCAGGATGTGGCGGCTGTAATTTTGTCACAGTGCATTTTATAAATGTCCAGACCTGCACTCCCCTGGGGAACAGGGCCCCCCAAGATCTGGTAAGTGGAGTGAGGAAGAGGGTGCAGAGGTCCTGGCAGGAACACCCCACCCCCCTCCCCGCAAGGAGGATATTGCCCACCCCTCGGGCCTTCCCTCCCAGCATTTCAAAGGGCTTTAGAAATGGTACTCATCTCCTGCTGGGAGAGGGAGGGTCGGTGGAGGCCCTTCTTCCCCTCCCAGTGCAGAAAGGATACGCCCACCCCCTCCTGACCAAGCCCCCAACCCCACCGGTTCCTAAACCCAGCAAACCCCATTAGAGGGCTGGGAGGTGGGCTGGGGCAGCCAGTTTCCTGAGCTGAGTGGGGCAGCCGTATTGCAGGCGAGAGGACCCATGTTCTGCCTTTTTTCCTTCTCATTCATTCATTCACCCATCATTCATTTGGAAAACCTCAAGCTCTCATCATGTGGCGGCTCCCAGCCGTGGGGAGACGGCAGTGAGCAAGGCAGCGAGCGAGATGCCTGCCCCGGGGGAGCCGGCTGTTTGCTGGGGAGACGGGCAATGCAGCAGCAACTGATGCAGAGTTTGGAAAGAAAACAGAGGGAGAGATGGGGGCAGTGGGGGTGTTCCGGGCAGAGGGACCAGCAGAGGCGAAGGCCCTGCACCGTGAGCTGTTTCATCCATCGTCGTCCTTATCGTCTCGGCTCTCACCTGCCCCCCACCCCCTGTGTGCGCTCACATAGCACCGTGAGTGAGATCGCCTGCACTGGAATGTAAGCTTCCTGCAGGCAGGCACGGGGTCTGCTGGGCCCACTGCTCTTCCTCTGTGACTCAGACCAGCGCCTGGCACAGAGCTGTCACTCAATCATGTTTGTTGAGTGAATATGCAGAGTGAATAGCAGCCACCGTGCCAAAAGCCCTACACCTGTTACCTCCCCACAACCACCTTGCAGTTGGTTGTCTCCATTTTCTGGATGAAGACACTGAGGCTCAGAGAGGTGAAGTCACTTGCCCAAGGCCACACAGCCAGCAAGGGGCAGAGCTGAGATTCAAACTCAGAGATCTCTCTGGGCTCTTCTGCTCCACTGCCCAGGCCGGGAGGGAAGGTGGGGGTGCAGGGAGATGCGGAGACAGCAGGGCCCCCAGACCCCACGAAGGCAGCAGGTCAGAGAGGGACAGCGCTGCGGGCTCCATAAATAACGCGGGTCCCTGGGCCCTGCCGGCGGTTCAGCAGCCCGAGTGTGTGTAACACAAACAGCTCTAATCCCCTGTCAGTTAAACTGGATATCAGAGGAGACAAGCTTCCGAGCGAGCGGGGAGGCCTAATTGAATCGAATTGAAAAGGCGGAATGGGCGGCGGGCTGGAGGCGGGCTGTGGCGGAGGGAGCAGGCGCGCAGCCGGCCGCCTCCTGCCCGTCCTGGACCGGGCGGCATCCCGCCCCCGCGGCAGGGAGCCGGGGCATCGCCATCGGGGTCCGGGGCACCCCCCGACTCCCGCCGGGGCCGGGGGCCCCCCCCCCCCCCCCCCCCCCCCCCCCCCCCGCCTCCGCTTTATCTGCTGGCTCTGCCATTTTCTCTCCATGCTGACCCTTTTTCTGTTCCTCTGTTATCTCGAATAATGTCACTGCCTCTTTAGAATCTATTCATCAGAGCAGAAAGAAGCCAATGCTGACACTGATAAAAAAAAAAATACCATCTGCGCCTCACGGGGGAAGCGCTCTTAACCCAACCTCAGGGCCCCGCCCGCCATCCCCGGGGCGCCCAGGGGTAATCGAGGCCGCCGGCAGGGCGCCCTCCCACAGGTGGGGCCCCCACGGTCTCCGGAGCCACGGAGGTCTCAACCCCGGAGGGTTTTCCATCCGCAAAAGACCTTCATTGGGCCATTGGGGGCTTTTCCTTTTTTCCAATTGGTTTTACTTTATTGGTTGACAGTATTTAAAAATCAGGGTATTTCACCAAAAAAAAAAAAAAAAAAAAAAATTCCAGATTTCTGAATTCTCTTTAGAAACTAGACAGAAAGGTTGGGCCACAGTGTGTCCACCCTCTCACAGGATGGCCGTCCCTGGAGCTTGGGGAAGGGCACGCTGCATGGTGCCCCAGACCACTCTTGGAGGTGTGGAGCTGGAGGTCTCTGAGTGGGTGGGGTTCCTCAGAGTGGTGCTGAGGGACAGGTGGAAAATCCCAGGGCACTTTTCATGGGCTGAAATAATATCCTCAGAAACGACAGGAGACCAAGGCCCAGAGAGGGTAAGTTGCTTGCCTAAGTCACACAGCATTTCAGAAATCTCCTGATCCCTGGACAGTACTCTCCTCATCTGTCAAATGAGGCTCCTCACACTTTCCTGTGGGTGTAGGTGTGGGTGGAGAGAAGGAATGTGAAGGCATGCAGAGCCGCAAGCCAGCATGGCCCCGAGGGCAGGAGCAGCCCTGAGAGTCACCTCCCCTCCCCAGGGCCCAGCCCAGTTCTTGGCACGTAGTAAGTACACATTTAACATTTGCTGAATCGTGTCCACGAGCTGAGGGCCGGGATCTGCCTGCAGGCCTTGGCGGCCCTGGAGAGGAGGGCAGCTCCTTTCTCTTAGGAGGGGAGGGTGCCCAGGAGGCAGGCACATCCCAGCAAAGCCGGGGCCCCACCAGCCTGCAGCGGGCTACCTCGGCCTCCACCAATGCATTATGCAAATACCTCGAAACGGATGCTTTCCTTATCAGATCCTAAACGTGGTCTGAAAACAGATCCAGCTAATCTCCTGAACCAGGGGGTTTGGCAGAGCAGCCAGGGAAAGAGGCCCGATTTCTGTTTCTTCCCCTAAGTGTCACTTGGACGCTGCCCGCTCCGTCAGTCCCCGAGTGCCATGAGAACTGATGCATTGGCCCCCCCTTCCAGTTGCGTGGGGGGAGGTGGGCCGTGGCCCCCCATTCCTGCCCCTGGTTTGCAGGAAGCAGCATATCCCCAAGAGGGCCCAGCAGCTGGAAGTGAGGGCCATCAGTGGGCCATTTTCCTGCAGCCTCGCTTGTCACATTACAAGCTTATGGTGGGAAAAAAATAAATAAGACAGACAAGTCTGGTTTGGCTTACCGGCTTGAGCCAGTGTCCCTGGGACCGGCGCCTCTCACCCTCAGCCCCCACCGGCCAGCGCAGGGCCCTCTCACCCTGGCAGACGATGACGGGCCCGGTCAGACCCTGCAGCGGGGGAGAGAGTGCCCAGCTTGATGGTGGGGGGCTCAAGCCTGGGCTTCACCCCCTCTTAGCTCTGTGGCCTTGGGTGTCACTGACCTTCACTGAGGGAGCATCTGTCTGCTTCTCTGCCAAACGGGAGAATCATTCAGGGCCACGATCCAAGACGCTTTCAAACCCAGAAGCCGGGCCCCAGTGCTCACAGGGCAGCCAATGCAACCTGGCTGACATTAGGTGGCATCTCTGCTCTCGCTAGAGCCTGGGGTGGTGCTGCCCCAGATGCCACCAGGGAGGGATGGGATGCAGCGTGTCTATCCCCAAACTGGAGAGTTCTGAATCCCAGATCCCACCTAGCCCAGGGTTTCAGACAAGGGACTGTGGTCCCGTCTGACCTGCACCTGAGCTGACAAGGGAATTAAATGTGACAACACCCCAGGGGTTTGGCATGCCGCCTGGCACTTTACATGTGAGGAAACTGAGGCCCAGAGGGGAGCCCCTTCTCCAGGCTGGCGGTCAGCCGTGCAGAAGCTAGGCCCTGAGACGGGTCTCTAACTCCCAGTACAGTGCTCTTTCTGTGACGCCCCGACTGTGGGGAGAAAGCCCAAAGGCGGCTTGCTGTGTGACCCTAGGCAGGTCTCTTGGCTCTCTGGGCCTCAGTTTCCCCATCAACAGCAAATGAGACTGGACCGTGTGATCGCCAAGGGTCCTCCTGACGGTGACACTTCTGCATTCTAATCACAAGCAACCAAAACATCCATCTGGTTGATGGTGGAGACTACTGCCGTCATGCGATTCAGTTTTGAGAAGACACAGGCTGGGGTGCCTGTCGGAGCCGGTCCCGACAGGCTTTCCCTGGCCGTGGGGAGATGTGTCGCGGGGCAGCACATCGTGCTCTTCAACAGTTCGGTCAGTGTGCCTGTCCATGGTGCTGGCAGGGCCACGGGGTCCAAGGCCTGGGCAGCAATGGGGGCCGAGGGGGCAGGAGGGGCAGGCTGAGCAGGCCACAGTGGTGGATGTGACAACTCCACCGTAACAGTGAGGCACGGATGGAGAGGGGGCTTTGGGAGGTCAGGTGTCAGGTCCTGGAGACAGTACAGTGGCTGTGAGCGGGAAGCTGAAGTCACACAGACCTGGTTCAGATGCCACTCTGCCACTTGCTGGCCTTGTGACCCGGGGCAGGTCACTTCCCTCCCCCAGGCCTGTTTACTCCTCCACAGACCGAGGATGGGCTCGAGACCCGTCTGGCTGAACTGAGCGGATTCGCAGGGTGAGGCACGTGAAGAAGGAGGCTCCGCGGGGCCCACGGCCGGTGCTCGGGACGGCTGGCTGCCAGCGACTCAGGAGCTGCCAGGGCCATGAGCAGGGGTGCAACCTGAACGACCAACGGGACCCTCCGCAGGACGACCGGCCGCGTCTTTAAACGGAGGAAGGAGAGTGTGGGAGGGCTGCTGTGCTGGAGCAAAAGGGAATTGAGGGCTCTCACGGCCAGATGTGGGGTCCTGGACAGGGTTCTGGACATTTTGGGGGCAACTGGGGAGAGATGTGACAACAGCCTAGGCGTCACAGATGAAAACATACTGACATGGAAAAGTGACGGTTAACAAAAGAGGCAGGGAGCAAAACGGCACGACCACTGCAACCTTGTTTTATCGAAACGCCTGTACACACACACACACGCACACACTTAGGGAAAGGGGGCAGCTGTTAACAGAGGAATCTGAGTGGCAAAACATGGTACTTTGTTATTCTTATTTTTTTTTTAAGATTGGCACCTGAGCTAACAACTGTTGCCAATCTTTTTTTTTTTTTTTTTTGCTTTTTTCTCCTCAAATCCCCTCAGTACATAGTTGTGTATTTTTAGCTGTGGTTCCTTCCAGTTGTGGCATGTGGGACGCCATCTCAACATGGCCTGACGAACAGTGCCATGTCCGCACCCAGGATCCGAACCAGCGAAACCCTGGGCTGCCTAAGCAGAGCGCATGAACTTAGCCGCTCAGCCATAGGGCCGGCCCCTATTATTCTTATTTTTATCTGTTCTTTCTTTCTATAGTGTATATATACTGTTTTTGTAATAGTAACAACAGTAATTTTAAAGCTAAATGGCCCAGACTCTGGACCCTGATGACCTCCACTTCAGTCCAGCTCGCCACCCCTGGCCCGGTGAGTGTAGGCATGTTGCTCAACCTCTCTGGGTCTCGATGTCCTCATCTAAGACAAGGACTGGGTCTGGCACGCAGTCGGCGCTCAGGGACGGCCAAGGAGCTGGTCCCAAATCAGCGGGGAGCAGGAAGGGTCGGGGAAGGGAGTGCCTGCTCAGGGCTGGACACCAGGCTGCTGCCGGGGCACGGGAATGAAGAGGGCAGGGGGCCCAGCCCAGGCGCCCCGGAGGACAGGCCGGGCCAAGCACGCCTGGGGACCTGCAGCTGGCCACCCAACCTGCCAGGTGGCTGCGGTTCACGGGGAACGTTCTGGGGAGGAAAAGTCCCCACCGACAGAGAGAACTCGGTGCCATGAAGCAGCTGCTCTGTCTGGGGTGAGTCAGTTTCTGCTGCCTGCCTCCCGACGTGCAGCCTCTGGCAGACCAGGGGAACGTTCTCGAACTTCGGGCTATGAGGGGTGGTAAAGCCAGAGCAGACGCCGGGAGCGGCTCCAAGTGCTGACTTGAGAAATTGCCGTGTTTTGGCTGCAAAGAGGGCGCCAGCTCCGTGACTGCCCCTCGGGGAGGAAGCAGGGGGCTGGGAAGCCAGTGGCACCAGCTATTTCTTGAACTCAGCCCAGGGTCTCAACCAAGGGCGTCTGCACAGACAGGGCTGGGCACTCTTACCCAGCTCTGCGCACACTCTGAGCCTCTGGGCTCTGCGATGCCCGTGCCTCTCAGCACAGGGCTGTTCTGATAAGGAGCATTCCGAGTGCTCACGACGCGCCGGGCCTGTGCCAAGGGCTTTACGTGCACTTTCTCACTCAAGCCTCATGAAACCTCTACCAGCTGGGTATTATTATTTCCATCTTTCAGATGAGGAGACCGCAGCATCCAGAGGGGGCCTGGCTGGGCCAAGGCCACATGACTAGTGGGTGGCAGAGATGACGGGAGCCCAGGCAGAGGAGAGCTGTCTGCACCACGATGGTGTGCGGAAATGACCATAGGATCCTCAGCCCCAGCCGCGCGTTCGAATCACCTGAGAGCTTTTGCAAACTGCCCGTGGAGGAGCCCGCCCGAGTTTGGTTCATCAGAGCAGCTGGTGGCGGGGCCGGGCACTCACGGGGTGGGGGTGGGGGGGGGTGGTTCTGACGGGCAACTGGGGCGAGACCCAGCACAGTCTGCCATGCGAAGGGGTGATGCTGCAAATGGAAATGGTCTGCAAATGTCGTATCAGAGACAGGTGGCCAGGAGTGGATGTCACCAGGCCCATATGGTGGCCGGGGGTGGTGGCCAGGGTGAGAGGCTGCACTGCCAAGGCACGAAGGTGGCTGCTTCACTGGAGCAGGAGTAACGGGCTGGACCAGGAGTGACATGTGGTCCCCAAGGAGTGAGGAAGGGGGAGGGTCTCAAGGAGTGGGTAGGTTCTAGGGCCCCAGCCTCTGGCCCCCGCCTCCCCAGATTCTGCACCTGCCGTGGGCGTCTACGGGGCCCTCATGCAGCCTGGAAACTTGTCAACCAGCAGCTTCCCCGAGAAAGCACTTTTCAGCCCTGGCTGCTCGTTCAAACTGTGTGGGGAACTTTGAAAAATGCCCAGGCCCTACTGTGAGTAAGTAAATCAGAATCCAGGAAATGACGAGCCCAAGCATGGACAGCAGCAAGAATCGCAACAAACTTGTGTCCAGGCAGAAGCACGAAGCGGCTGAGGTAGGTGCTGGAGTCGGACCATCTGAGTTGGAATCCTGCCTCTGATGCTGATTAACTGTGTGGCCTTGGATGAGTTACTCAACCCCTCTGAGCTTCAGTTTCCCCATCTGTAAAATGGGGCTGAGACTAGCAATTCCTCTCCAGCGACAGGGCAGATTAAGAGAGGATGCACGTCCAGCGCTTAGAACAGTGCCCGGCACATGGTAACTGCTCAGTCTTGATATTACTGTTTCCTGTACTACTTGTGTTTTGAGGGGCAGGGGCAGGCGACCCCCCATCAGTGGTGCTGGGGCCATTTTTCCAGTTGAGCCAGGCAGGTGTTCTTCCTGTTGCCCTCACGTTCCCCACAGGGACCCCAGGCAGAGCCTGGAGAGAGGCTGTCCCAGGGACGGAGGTGGGGGGGGGGAGGGGTTGGGGGGAGGGGTGGAGCTGGTTCTGCTCTGCAGGGAGCTGCCCTCCAGGCCCTGAGAAGATGCTGGGAAAGGAGCCAGCTGCCCCCTGGTGGCCAAGGGCAGAAGCGCAGAGCCATTTTGACCAAACCCTGAAATCCTGCCCCAGCCCCCACCCTCTTAGCTCGCCTCTTGATGGTCCCGGCCCCCAGAGCTCCCGGTGGCCAGGTGCTGGCTATGCGCCTGGACCAGTAATGTAAAGGGCGGAGAGGGCCAGCGAGGTGCCAGGCGCTGGGCCACGAGCACCCGAGTCTGTTTTCCCCACCCGGCCAGTTAATTTCAGAGACTCCAGGACCCACAGCAGGTCTGTTCCACACTTACAACAGCCTAGGAGTTAGTTGGTGCTCGTGGTCCCAGGAACCAGGAAGCTGAAAATTTCTGGTTTTGGAAAAGCAGGTTGGGGCCGTGCTGGCGGACCAAGGCTGATGTCCCGGCATCCGGCCAGGGCCTTCTGGCACACCCCACCCCATCCCTGAGATGCACAGCCACGGGACCCCAAGCTCTTCCTCCCTTTGTCTCCTGAAGAGCTCCACGGGAGAGTGGCCGGCAGAGGGACGAGGACAGGGGACCCTCCTCCTTCCCTCTGACGTGGAGAGAAGCGCTGTCACTCAAGATCTTTTTATTGGCCCTTTGCCATTTTGCAGCCCTCTTGGTACAGAGCAGGAGAGGCTGCACATCCACCCTGCCTTTGGCCAAGCTCGGCAGGAGGGCAGAAGGCACAGACCACCACCTGGGCGCCCCTGGGGGAGCCCGCTGTCGAACTGGAGAGAAGAGCAGGTCACACAAAGTGCTGGGTGGTTTGGTTCAAACAGACTGAAGGTCACCCTGCCAGGGACCAGGAAGGCTTCCTGGGGGAGGTGGCAGGGCCGGGGCCCTGAGGGAAGGTAGAAGCACAGAGGCCAAGGGAGGGACGAGGCACACTGCTCCGGGAACCAGACCCCTGCCTCAGAGCGTCCGCCGGGGTGGGCCAGGGAATGGGCAGGTGAAGGCAGAGTCCCAACGCGGATGGGGCCGTGGGAGGTCCTGGGAGGATGGGAGAGAGCCCCTCACGTCTCAGAAGACTGCCCAGCTGGCTCGAGAGCATGCAGAACATGGGCTACGGCCTGCGGGCAGCCCAGTGCGCTGTGGGCCCTGGGTCCCCCCCACCCTGGGGCTGGGGTGGGAGTCACGGAGAGCTGGGTGCCCAGTGGCCAGCACCGAGGCGAATTCTAGCACCCAGAATGATCCAGCAAGGGGCTTCTTGGGGGCCCATCTCAGACGCCATCCAGGGCTTGCAAGATGGGGGCATCCAGGGAGGTGGCCGCGTGGACAGACACACCAGGCGCCCCGATGCTGGTCTCCCAGCAGTCAAACCCGCAGCCAGTCAGCGCTTGCTTCGCGGCTTCCACCTCTGGCCGCTGCAGATCTGGGGGGGGGGGGGGGGGCGGGGGGGCCCGCCCCGCCCCCCCCCGCCCCCCCCCGCGCCCCCCCCCCCCCCCCCCGGGCGGCGGCGCGCCGCCCCCCCCCCCCGGGGGGGGGGGGGGGGGGGGGGGGGGGGGGGGGGGGGCAGCAGGTCACTCGACAAGCGTCTGCTCCCTTGGAGAATGTCCCTCCCCATTCAAGGAACAGGCCCTGCCCCCTCTCTGGCCGGGTTATGGAGCAACAGTCAAAAATGGGCTCTCCAGTCACACGGCTTTGTCACGGATCGGCTGTGGGGCCTCAGACAAGTCACATCTCTTTGAGCCTCAGTGGGTTAGGGAATGGGGTTAACTGAGGGGGAGGGGAGGCGTCTGGGGGGCCTAACGTGGAGCTAAGGGATCAAGTAGGACGAAAGAGAAAGGAGAAGAAGATAAAGAAGGGAGATGGCGAGCAAGAGACAGAAAGAAGTGGGTAAAGTGTGGCAATAAAGGCCCAGAGAGGTTAATTCACTTGCCCAAGGCCACACAGTAGAGGTGAGACTTGTTCACAGGCCTCATCTTTCTCCCACGGGAACTACCCAGGCAGAACCTTTGTATGAACCCAGGCTGGCAAGCCTGCCCGCCCCCCGGGTACCTGGCCTGAGGAGCGTGATGCCACAGCCCCCGCCGCCCCCACCAGTGAGCTTGCTGTGCAGTCCATGGGCCGTGGTCACCTGACAGAGCTGGTCCAGCGAGGCGTGGCCCACACCCAGGGCGTTCAGATGGTGCTGGTTCATGTCGATGAGCTCCTGGAGGAGAAGGTCAGTCTGTTCCTGCTTGGCCTGCCTGAGGCCGAGCCTGGGGCCGGCCCACCCATCTGACAGCCGCTGGTTTGGGACAGTGAATGGCTCTGACTACCCAGTGCTGTCCCTGTCCTTCCTGCAGGAGGTCCCATGGGGCTAGGAGGGAGCTGGTGCCGAGCATATGTCCCAGGCCTGGCCACAGAAGCCTCTGGCTGTCATCACTGGTCAGGGATGAGCATGTAACCCAAGCTGTGCTGACCAGGGCCCTCTCAGGGTTTTCTCTGCCTCTTTCCACTGGAACTGCTAAAACTGGCTGAGTTGAGGGGAAGCCACCAGAGTCATCTGCCCTGCCACATGGTCAGAGATTACATGGAAAATGGAGAGAGATGTACAACTATGTTGTTTTCGCTCCTGGATCCAGCTATGCCTGAAACTGTTTACCTCCAGTCTTCTCGGTTATGAGCCAATAAATTCCTTTTCTGCTAACGCCTGGTTGAGATGGATTTCTGTTGTTTGCAGGAGAAGTCATCTCAAGTAGTACGCCAGCCTACACCTGCCTCAAGTGCCGATTTTCAGAATAAGAACTGCTTTGTGGCACTAACAAGGTCACAGGTCGGGGAAACAGCTAAATGTTTGTCTATGTTTGATTATGCATAATAAAATTTCTGCTCTCCTGAGGACCAAACGAGCTGCAGGCTGATGAAATAACAAAACTAACAGCCACCGCTGTCCAGGCACCCACTATTCACACTTGATTGACTCCGTCAGGGTTGCCAAATGGCCACAACATGCCGGGCACCGTGCCGGATGCTGGAACTCGAAGACACTCACCCGGCTCTGGTCCCTGTCCTCGGGAAGTTAAGATTATGGGGTCCAGAGTCAGGCAGGCCTGGGTAGAGTCCTGGCTTTGCCACTTTGCGGCTGTGTGTCCTGGGGCGAGGTTTTGCCCTGCGAGCCTCATTTTCCCCTTTGTCAAGTAGGACTCTTAGCGTATCTGCCTCACTGCCATGCAGATGAGATGGGGTGAGCCTTTCACACAAGGCCAGGCACGAGATTAGTGCTCTGCAGACATCAGCTGCATTAGCACGTGTACGGTCACATTACCAGTGTCCCCATTTTACAAACGGGGAGCCGAGGCTCAAAGAGCTAAGTGACTTGCGTAAGGTCACCGAGCTAGTAAGACACCGAGCTGGCACTGAAGCCGGGTCTGCCTGACGCAAAGCTCGTGTCTACCCTCCCTCCAAGGGTGCCCTCAGCACTCCTGCCACCAACCAATTCTTGCCGGGTGCGGCCTGACAGCACGCAGCTCTGCTCCAGGGCCCCCGGGGCGCCGTGCGCCCTGAGGGCTGCCAATCACCGAGCTGTCTGCAGAGGCCCACCTGGCTCTGCTGCCCAGGTCCACTGGGCAGGGTTGGGTCAGCCCCCCGCCTCGAACCCCCCGGCACTTCTGACAAACGAGCAGACAGGCGTGATGGCCGGGTGGCAGCCCCAGGTGCCTATCACTGGCCCCAAGGGCTGGATGTGAGTGAGAACTTCTGGGGGCCTCTCTCTGCACCTGAGCGCCAGGTGTCATGTTGCCGAGGCAGGTTCCAGACACCTGTCACATTCTGATCCAAAATCTGTCAAGGATCGGATGACAGGTTGTGACACAGGAGAACAGCTCGCTGGTTTGAGCGCAAAGCTGTCCGGGAGCTGAGCTGTGCCTTTCCGTGGCTGCCACAGCCAAAAATACACACAATGTATAATCAACGTGCTGTTCTGTGGCATTCTCTGGGGCTCAACAGGCTCTATTTTAGGCAGTACTCCATCATTACTAATTTCCTACCCGGGGGACTGTGTCCCCGCCTTCCTACGTGAGAGGAATTGAGAGCCAGCAAGGCGAAGGCTGGGGGGATGGGGACGAAAGCGCAGGAATTAGGTGACGTCCCTGCGCCTGGCCCATAGGTGCTCATTAAAGATTCAGTGACTAAAGGAATAAACAGCCCGGCTCGGCCACTCACTGGTCGGGACCCTTGGAGAAAGCCGCTCTTTTTAGGCCTCGGTTTTTATCTCTGTGAAATGGGGGCAGTGTACCTGCTCCACAGGTAGGCTGTCGTAAGGATCAAGTGAGAGAGCATCTGTGAAAGGACTCGGGAGAGAGCAGCCGCCATTCATTCCAGGGCCTGCAGACTCAAATGCTTACAGCGGGACAGGGAGGCGCCAGGCACAGACTGTAGCGGCTACAGGTAGTGATTAGGGAGTGGTGGGGACTGTGGAGAAAGGGAGACCATGGGGCCTCCTTGAGGGGCACCTCCAGCTGACAGCCACATACACTGGGGCTGGTTGGCCCTCGGATTCTTCAAGGGAACGCAGATGGCTTTGTCCTGTCAGTCCACGTTCACTGAGCCAGATGGCCCGTGTCTGAGCAGGAGCCTGGGCCCTCCGGCTGACTGAACCGGTGGCTCGTGAGGCCTTGTGCTTGTGGGTCGCTGCATGCTTGGGGCACTGTAGTGAGGCCACAGAGGTAGCAGGGGCGGGGCCAGGATCGAGACCCCGGGCTGATCAACTCCAAGCGTGAGGTCTCAGCCTCCATGCTGGAATTATGCCAAGGATGGTGGCCGGGGTAACAACGATGGAAAACCACGTTAGAAGTGCCTGCTCCAGAGCATGCAGGTGACAGGCACTGAATGAACACACACAGTCGGCAAAAACAGAGGGAGAGGTGGCCAGGTGAAATCGCTCTGGACCCACGGGAGATGGGTCAGCAACAACCCGGTGCCCCTGACGCGCAGGGCCCCACCCCCGGCCAATGGCTGAGCGGGCGCCAGGCCTGCCCCCTGCATTCTCCCCGCGACTCCCCATCCGCGGGGAAGAGGCAGGAAACACGGCCCGCTTGCTGTGCACAGGGGACCCGGGCCCAGGCTCAGCTCTGGGTTCTGAGCGCAGGCTGGGGAGCGTGCCCGGACGGCGGTGTCGGGAGTGACCTGGGCCCTGTGGACGGCACTTACTTCCAGCACGAGGTAGTGTCCTGGGGTGGGGGTCGACGCCATCTCCGCCAGCACTCGCTCGCACTCCAGGGAGATGGCTTCTATGGAGGTCAGGACGGGGGTCACGATCTCTGGGAACTGGAGGGGAGGAAGGAAGGCCCTGTGAGGCCTGGGGCAGGCGGACACTGCACAGCTGCCCCGGCTCAGGGCAGAGGGAGGAGGTGTCCCCACAGCCCACACCCACCCTCTGGGGGAACCTCCTGTCTCTGCCTTGCCCGGCCCCCCTTACACCCGTGGGGGATTCTCAGGACAAAGCCAGCATGTCTACCAACCCTTGTCTGCCTCCTGGTGGGGTGTGAACAGACAGCACCTCCTTTTCTGCCAAAACTGCCTGCCGGAGTCCCCATGACCCTGTCCCATCCCCTGCTGACCCACGAGGCAAAGGGAGAGCCCCAACACCTAAATGTGACTGTGTGGCCCTGCAGGACCCGCCCAGAAGCAGAATGAGCAGCACCTTGAGCAGCCTGTTCCTGACGCCGGCCACCAGAGCCTTGGTGCTGCGGGGGACTTTGGTGTTGGTCAGCAAGATCTTCAGAGCCGGTGGCCTGCGGGGCCAAGAGGGTCCTTGGTGAGCTCAGGACAGAGGAGCTGGGGCCAGGCTGGGCCTCCATTCCACCTGACACAGAGGAGGAAGGGAGGCCCGGGAAGGTAACAGCAACAGTGGCCTGGAGGGGGAGCTGGGGAAGCACGGTGCGCTGGCTGTGGACCACTTCCCTCGGCCTGTCACTCACTCACTCATTCATTCATTCGCTCATTCATCCGAATATGTGCTAGCCGTGTGCGAGGGAGCCTAGCCCAGCCTGGGGGTGGGAGAGCACAGCATGTCCGTGGAGTTAGAAGTTCAAAGTGGCTACAATGAGGAGTACGAGGAATACAAGAAGGGGCCGGGGTTCCGCCGTGTGGGCCACCCGAGGGGGCTGGAGTGGAAGGGCCTGGAGAGTTAGGAGGAAAAAGCAACAGGACCCGGGACAGATGGCGTGGAGGGCGTGCGGGGAGGGAAGATGCCTGGGTCAGCCGGTGCAGTCAACACAGGAGCACAAGAGGACGGTGGGGTCGCAGCGGGGTCGGGTTCCCAGCACGCTGAGCTGGTTCCTGTCCTGCCTTGATGGCACCCAGACCAGCTGCCCCAGCAGGAAACCAGCTGTGGTTAGAGGGAGTCACTTGGTCTGCTCGGCTGTCCTGGGTAAGAGAACCGGGCCAGGGCGGCCGCGGCGAGCCGGCTCTCCAGCACGGCCCGCTGTCCTCACCTGCCCGCTGGGCTTTCTAAGCCCTCCTGAAGCCCCGATCCCAGGTGTCCTTGAGGCCAGCTGTCCCTGGGGACTCAGCCACCAGTTCTCGTCATGCCAGCCGGCCTCAGAGCCGCTGCAGGTGGAGGTGTGGGTGGGCTGGGGCCCGCACCAGCGGGAGGTGGCAGAGCCTTCCTGTCCCTGCTCGCCCTTCTTGTCACAGTTCGAGACTGAAAACCCGACGGGGCTGGAAGAGGCTGCCAGCAGCCTGTCTGATCACCCTGCCCGCGAGCCCGGGAAATTAATATCGATTCTCAGCCCCGGAGGCCGGCTCGTGGTTTTTTTTTTTAACTTTACAAAAGATGAACATTCTATTTGGCTTTTCTCTCCCTTTTAAAGACAAGCCGTTCCTCAAAAAGGCAGCGTTCTGGGAGGCCGCCGCTCGGTCCACTTAAGCAAACAATGCCTTTTTTATGGAGAAGCACCAGGCATGGTTCCTCTCTAAGCCAGCAGTGGATTAACGTGGAGTCTCAGGGAATCAGCCGTTTGCTCACCGCCGCCACGGCGCCCAGCAGCCGGCAGCAGGGACCAGTCTGTGTGCTCCTTTGTCGGGGTGGCGGGAGTTGAGTCTCGCATCTTCATCTTTCTTAGACAAGTCCTTTGCAAATGGGGCTGCCGCCAGCCCTGCCAGCCCCGTACACCCAGGGCTCCTATGACACCCAGTGACCAGCGCCCAGGGCTCTGCTCTGAGGCGCAGTGCGCCCTCAGCCTGGCTAACTCCCCAACCTCATCTCATCCCAACTCTGCCTCCCTGGGTGCTCACTCCACTCAGCACCCTGGCCTCCTGGATACTGCTCAACATGCCAGGCACACTCCTGCCTCAGAGCCTTTGCACTGCGTTTCCTCTGCTATGGATCCGCCCCACCCTCAATAGCTCCATGACTCCGTCTTTTACTTCATTCAGGCCTCTGCTCCAATGTCATTTCATCAGAGGCGTCCCTTCCAGCGAGATCCCTCCTCCACCTGCCACGGCCCTTGCCCTGCTTTGTATTTCCTAAAAGCACCTGGGACTGTCTGACATGCTCTTACAGAGCCCTCTATGTGCTGGTTGTCTCCCCCCACAAAAGCTGAGCTCCAGGAAGGCAGGTCGCTGTTCCTGCTGAGGCCCCAGCAGTCAGCAGTTACTCAAAAACCTTTGTGGAACAGATGAATACATTCGGTCAGCAAAGAGCTGAGCGCTTTATAGATCCCATTTCTGGTTTCCTGCTCAGGATCCTCATTATACAAACAAGAAGACAGAGGCCTCAGGAGAAGTGACTCAACACAGGGCACCCAGCTGGCAAGTGGCAGTGCCGGGCTCAAACCCAGGCCTGCGGACCCCAGAGCCTCTGCCCACCACACCCCACTGCTGGTCACCGGCCATGCCTCGGGGACCGCCATTGCTCATCTCAATCCCCCCCAGTATGCTGTGTGCGTGCCCAGGCCACGTCTTAACTGGTTTTCCACCCCTGGGGCCCAGTTCTATGCTTGGGAGACAACTGGCTCTCAGGAAACATGAAATGAACGACATGCCACGGCCACCGGAAGGCCAGCCCAAATCTGCAGCCCAACTTAGGACACCCACACTGTCAACCACAGCAGCTTCACAGCCTTTGGGGGCCTTCCTTCTGAGGGTTACAGTCGGGACTGCCTCCTCTAAGAGACCGGGAGCCCCGAGGGCGGGCCCAGGCCCAGACACCTCAGAGTCCCCTCCTGAATTTGCCCCTCAGCATTTGCCCGGCTCTCACCGCACCTGGCAGAGCCAGCCCCGACCCGGGCCCGGGCTCCACGGCCACCGATTCCACGAGCAGCCACAGGAAGCTATTCCACGCTCCCTGACGGCTCTGCTTCCTCCTCCGTGCAGAGCAGTGCTTGTCACCCAGGTGGATTTTGCCCTCCAGGGCACATGTGGCAACGTCTGGAGATATTTTTGACTGTCACAACTGGGAGACAGGGGAGGTGCTCCCGGCACCTAGCGGGCAGAGCCCAGGGATGCTTCTGAACATCCTACGCACAGGACAGCCCCCACCATAAAGCACTCTCCCGTCCAAAGTGTCAGTGGTGCTGAGGTTAAGAGACCCTGATGGAGAGCCTCAGAAAGGCAGGATTGGCTCCTAGAAGCCGACAGAGCAGGGACAGGACGATCCCAGAGGTCCTGGTGGAAGCAGGAGTGCTGACATGGCACGCCAGATCATTGAACCACACATGGAGTGGCCCAGGCGGTGAGGGCAGCGGGCCAGCACCTGCCGCCCATCTGCAAAGAAGACTGGGCCGGGTAAAGCAGGTGACAGACAGCCCTGGGACCCTCCCTGCCGTGGATAGGCCCACCGAGGCGGCAAAGGGCCCAGCGACAACATCACTGCCCAACTTGATGGAGAGCTCAGGGACCAGCCAAGAGGCACCTGCTCCTGCTCGCCAAGGACCTGGTCCCTTGCGCCTAACCTTTCTACTTTAGCCGCAAACAGAAAGGAGGACGTGGCCATCCTAGACGCAGGTTTGTCATTCCAGTCACTCCAGAGGGGAGGTAAAGAAATGTAGAACAGGCTGAAAGTGGCCAATGTCACCTCTGCTCTGAGCCCCTCACAAGCCTCCACGGGCTCGGGGCCTGGCTCTGCTTCACATGCCTTCATTATGGCAACTCTCACGTTGTCTTGTCTCTTGTGTGCAGGTCTGTCCCCACACGCCCACAACCGTGTCCCAGATTCATCTTTACATCCTGCCTTCCTGGCCCAGTGTCATCAGGAACACAGGAAGTTATCAATTCTCGTTTGCTAAATGAATAGACGAACGAATGAAGAAGCGGATGAGCAGCTAGGGGTCTCGGGGAAGACCCGCCTTCAGGAGGGTGAACAGCACAGCCATGCG
Organism: Equus quagga; assembly: GCF_021613505.1. Classification (NCBI taxonomy): domain Eukaryota; kingdom Metazoa; phylum Chordata; class Mammalia; order Perissodactyla; family Equidae; genus Equus; species Equus quagga. The sequence continues at coordinate 80,856,482 of NC_060281.1, forward strand.
TGACTTCCCCCTCTCGCCTCTTGGCCACGTAAGAGCTGAGGCGGAGAAGGAAAGAGCAGGGCTTCCTCGTGGCCGATGGCCTGGGAGGCCCACGGCGGGGGAAAGGGAAAGCCCCGGGACACCTGCCCCACGTGACGTCACATGGCAACAGAGATCCCCCGTGCACGCGCCGAGGCAGCCAAGCCAGACGGTGCTGCTCCTCCCAGAATTACCTCTTTAAGGAGGAAATCTTGCCTTGCTGGTACCGGAGCGCTCCTCCTAGAGAAGAATGAGTGGGTCAGAGCTGCAGGAAAAGCTCCGTGTTTTTGCCTCTTGGCAGACAGGCTGGATCTGGGTGGGGTGACAGTCTTGCCTCATCCAGAGAAGAGACTAAACACTGTAACCAGACATCTCAGCTTCCATTACAAAAGGCCCAGGAGGGCACGAGGGGCCCCAGTCCACTGCGAGCTCTCGCCAGGCCGCGGGGCAGGGGCCCCTCCTGTCCCCCCAGGCTGCCCAGCTTCACTCCGACAAGCTTGGTGGTGAAGTGGGGCCCAGAGCTGGGGGACTCAGTCCAGGAAGCAAGCGTCCTCACCAGAGGGAGCCACCCTCCACAGCCAGGGCTCTGCAGCTTCACTGGAGGGACCCCTGCCCCACGGAGCTCAGCGCAACCAGAGCTTCCCAGGCCCCAGCCCCGCCCCCTGAGACCCGCATTCAGGCGGTGTCAGGCCCAGCCCTGAGACTGCCCCATCCCTTCGATGCAGGACAATGCCATCTTCCTCAGAATCCTCCGACTCTATTCACCCCAAATCCACAGAGGCCAGGCAGCTACGGTTGTCATAAGAGTTTTAAAAATAATAAGAGTAAAGAAAGCGAGCCCAGGGCCGCGCCTACCCCAGGTGCTGACAGTGTTGTCCACTCCGGAGGGGTTCCCGTGAATCACTCTCTCCCCCTGGAAGGCCCACTTGTTAATTAATTCCAGGTCCTCCTCGGTCCACCTACAGAGACACAGAAAGTCGTCTTTACCGAGGTGGTGGGTGGGGGGCCGGGGGTCAGAGGGCAGGGCCCAGAGGCTGGGCTCGGTGGAGTCCACAAGACAAAAGGGCTTGGACCCTCAAACTCAGAAGGAAGAGAAAAACAGCTCGGAACCTGCCGGGTAAAGCACAGGCCTGAGCCCGCTCTGGGCATCTGGAGGATGGTAACTCGACCCTCCTCGAGGGCTAGAGGCCGGCGAACCCAGCAAAGCTCTCGCAAGGGTCCGCCAGCAGCAGGGGGTGGCGGTTAGCACCACAGACCCCCATGTAAGCCCCGCTCCTGACCCAGGCCTGCCTTCAACAGGAGCGAGCCTGGTGGCGGGGGGGGGGGGGGGGGGCCGGGGGCGGCTGCTTCCCAAAGCCCTGCAGGGAGGTGGAAAGCACAACCGTTAGGAATGTGGAGTTCAGGTGCCCAGACACCCAGAGGGCCAGGTCTGCACCAGCCATCTCTGGATGGAGCTTTCTCTAGCACGCGGCCACACTGCCTTCCTCGGAAGAGGCGCGGGCTCATTAACAGGAAGTGAACAGACCTGACACATGAGCATCCAGCAAGGACAAATGAGTGTCCCCGCTCCGCCACCCCTCCCCCTGGGCTTCTGTCTCCTTTCCTTCTTTCCATCGACTCCCCTCCCCAGCACACAGAAGCCCGCAGTGCGTTTGACCCCGGGAGTCCAATGGCTCAGGGGCAGGGCTGGGGATTAAGCAGGAGCCCGTCCTGCTGCTGACTCACTGGGCATCCCTGAGCAATCGCTCCACCTCCACCCCTCGGTTTGCTCATCTGTAAACAGGGGCAGTAGTGTCTGCCTCACAGAGGACGTTGTGAATGGAAGAACACGTGAGGGCTTCGTAAAACGCACGGGAGACAGTACGTGCTCTGAAAACCAGAGGCCGGCCAGGACCATGGCTCCTGGATTCACTCCAAGCCCGGTCCAACCACTCATTGGCTGTGCAGCCTTGGGCAAGTCAATCACCCACTCTGAGCCTCTTTCCTGATCAGTCAAACGAGGATTTTACGGACCCCCAACTCACATGGGGCTGTGAGGCTCTGACTAGCAATGAGCTAACACCGCTCAGTGCTACTGATGACTAAGCACTCTGCTAACTAAAGGCTTTCCCAAATGGACCGTCTCCTGTAATCCTCACCATGGCTCCACAGGAAAGGCACAGTTACGATCCCCTTTCTTACAGAAGAGGAAACTGAGGCTCAGGTGGGTGAAAAGCACCCCCGAGATCACAGGGCCACTCACTGCTACATCGGAACCGCATCTGTGACTGGAGCCTGAGCTCTTAACGCTGAGCTTCATGGCGCCAATGAGATACGCTGGCTCGCTCGTTACGTGTTTACTGAGCATCTACTATGTGCTGTGACTGAGCTCATAGCAGGAGCGAATGGACACAGCCCTGACTGCTTGGAACCTGGAGTCTAATGCACAGAGCGGGTGTCAGTCAGTATTTGCCACAACCCCAGGGAGCGCCATGCCAGCTGAACGGAGTGTGCCCCATTCTGAACAGGGGGCTGAGCGACAAGCGGGGTCAGCAAGGCAAGACGCTGGCCGGAAAGCATTCCAGACTGCGAAGCCTGGGCAGTGCCTGGAACTGGACAAGAGCTGGCCCTTTCCTGGAACCGAGAAGTGAGTCAGCGAGACCGTGAGGGGGCGGCTGAACCCGGCCCAGGGCCCGGCCCTCTCAACAGTCTTCTTCCTACTCTGCACACAGTCTGTTCTTCAGGTGCTCACATTCCCAACTGAGTCTCCAAGGCTGGATTCCAGTTCCTTCCGATTGGGAAATGCAGAGGGGGGTGGGGGTGGGGCTGGGGTCTGCTCTCCCCAGAGGTTCTGAGAGGAGTGAGTGGGTCTTCAGGGCGGGTGGGAGAACAGGCTGGGAGGGAGCAGCACGGCAAAGACCACACACACACACACACACACACACACACACACACACACACACACACGAGCCACCCACCCTTTTGAAAGGCAGAGCCAGTCTCCTGGCCCGGGGGTAGGTGGCTATTCAGGGGACCCAACCATGTTGTCACTGATCTGGGTTATAATCATCGACTAGCATATGCTAATGAGCAGATGTCTCAGAGCCTCTGTCCTGAGTCACCATCTTATCACAGGATCACCACATGTTGAGGCTGGAAGGCTCCCCAAGGGATCATCGGGGCAGCCCCTCACTTTCAGGTGAGAAAATGGAGCCCCGGAGAGAAGGGGTTGCCCAAGGCCACGCAGTGGGTTAACTGGCAAACCTCACAGAAATGCCAGAAAACCATGCCTCGTGTTACCCACAGGGGCGAACTCTCCTCTGCCGAACCCCCCCCCCCCCCCCCACTTCTCTCCCCACACAGGAGCACTCAAAGCGACTCTGGGGAGTGCCAACAGAGATACATCAACCAACAGCCCCCAGGTCCGCTGTGGCCGTGAGGAGCATGGCGACCATTGGGCTTGGTCTGAATTCAACTGCGTTTTAACGTCCAGGTCTCAGAAGAGGAATCGTGGGCCATGAGAGACCTCTAACAGGGCACCCAATGGGGCCTAGGAAAACAGTAAAGCCTCAGCGTTTTCAGGGCAGTGGAAGAAAACCTCAGTTCAAAACCAAACCCAGGAAGAGGATGGGTTGTTCTGCCACAGGCCAGCACTCCACCTTCTTTGGGCCTTGTGCCACTCTGAGCTCCCACAGTGGGGGCGGAGGCCACAGGGACACTGCTGTGGGTGGAAACACACAGCTAGAGCCATCTGGCACCCAGCACTGTCAGAGCGGCCGCCCTCTCCTGCTGGCTACGCTGGGAGACGGAAGCGGCCAGCAGTCCACCCGACATGGCGCAGCTGGGCTCCACAGGGCTGGTGCCAACGGCCCCCGAGTGGGAGGGCTCCCCTGAGTCCTGTGGGCCCAGGGAGAGGCCTCCCCAAGAGGCTTCATCCTGGCATCCACATCCCGGGGGAGACCCAGGGCAAACGGCATAACCTCTGTGCATGGGGAGGTTTCTCAAAGCACCTTCTCCAAGTGACACAGGCGGTCTGCCAGCATCCCTGCCCTGACACGCCTTGCCGTGTCACAGGGAGAACGGCAGAGGTGTCTCCCTCTGTGGAGACGAGGTCGAGGACCTGCAGGGGGGAGATGCCCTAATCTGAGAAACACACCGCCCGTGTTCGTTTCTTGGCACATTATACCTTTTTCTCATAACCGGCCGGCACGACCTGGCGATCCCTTCCTTGGTATTACCATTACCACCCACAGGGGAGGACATTCAGATTCCCAGGGGTACAACGGCCTGACCAGGGCCCCACAGCGAGTCAATGGCAGAGGTGGCCCAAAGGCTCATCTTACCCATTGCCCTCCACCTCTGGGCTCAGGTTCATCCCACCATGCCATGGCACTTGAACCCCAAAGAGGCAAGGCGGGGGTGGGGGAAGTGAAGCAGTCCAGCGCAGGGGCAAGGAGCCCAGGCTCTGGATTCAGACTGCCTGTGTTCAAACCCCACTGCCATACGAGCTGTGTAGCCTGGGCCAGCTGTTTGGCCTGTCTGTGCCTCACCTTCCCTGTCTGTAAAATGGCCCCATGACACCTCTCATCTCACGGTGGTGGTGAGCTCTCGGCGAGAGAACCCAGGGTTGGATCGTGGCACACAGGAAGGACAACGAGCAGGGTGAGGGCTGTGGTTACCTGCTGGTGGGCTCCCCATCCTTCAGCGGGTTTGGGATCTCCTCACACGCAGCTAGGAAGGCGGCTGCCAGACACACGGAGTACGCAGCACTGGAGCCCAAGCCGGCCCCGGGGGGCAGCTCCGACCACACGGTGACGTCCAGGCTGGGCAGGGCCCTGAAACACACGAGGGGGCAGAGCGCGACTCTCCTGAAGGGCCGTGAGGGGCCAACAGGGAACCAGCGGCTGAGGCCCAGGACTGGACACCGGCAGGGCCTGACTCCAAGCGTTTGGCCCAGTTTTCTGAAGGTGGGGAGAGTTCTGACCCCCAAAAGCATCCCTACCGGACGGCAGGAACCTGTGGTGAATCAGACAACTTGAAAACAAGTAGAGGTTCATTTAAATCACCCCGCTGTCCACCCAGAGCTCTTCCTGTAAGTGCCTCGTGAACCAACAACCACCTCTAAACTCCTTCCTGTGCCCCACATGGGCGCAGGGCCCTGCTTGTAGCTGGAGCCGGTGCCCCTGCCCGGGAGGGCTCTGCACCTCTTCATGCCAGGGAAATTCCCACCGGTGCTCCAAGACCCTTCTCAAATGTCATTCCCACTGTGAAGCGTCCCTTGACCCCCTCTGAGGCCACTCCTAGCTCCCCCTCGATGACCCCAGCACACAATCTTCCTCCACCGCGGCCCCATCACGGTGCGCTGACTGTGCGTCTGCACGCGCCTCTCCCACCGGCCAGGCCTCCCAAGCACGTGTTCCACCGCCTGCTTTGGATCGCTGGAAAGTTCACAGGCCCTGCCTCTCACGTGTGGGTCCCCCTGGCAAGGCTGTCAAACTTCACGTTTTGTAATTTCCGTGAGGCACGCTTCCTGTCTTCCAAATGTAAAATAATACTGACTCTGCCTTTTCAACCTACACTTGCCCACCCCACCCAGACCAGGAGATTCTGCAAGGCGCCCCCTCGCTCTGGAAGGGGATGTGCCCCGCTCAAGGTGAAGCCTGGGTGTCAGACGGCAAGTGCTGAGACATTCGTGTCCTCCGCATGGCGCTGGCAGCCAGTGCCACTGACTGACGCCTGCTGCATGCATGATGCTGCCCCCTGAGGCTTTCCCTTTGTGTTCTGGACCACAAAATCATAGTGAACACTCACCGTGTGCCAATGACAGGGCTTGGCCCATTGCATATGTAATATTACTAATCCTCCGATACTTTTTTGAGGAATATAATAATAATAGTTAACATTTATCAAGTGATGTGCCAGGCTCTGTGTCAGGCACTTTGGATAAATGAACTCATTCAGCCTCACAAAAAACCCTGTGAAGTTGCTACTATTACTGCTCTCATTGTACAGAGGAGGGAACTGAGGCTCAGAAAGGGTAATCAAGCAAGCTGTGAAGTGGCTGCCCTGTGTTCAAACCAACGTGGTCTGACTCTCGGCCCATGCTCTCCATCATCACGGGACACCAGCTCAGCACTTCTGTCACCCTCTGGGAGCTGGCTTCCCTGACGGCAGACAACCCAGATCTTAAGGGGTGAGGTGGACACAGGCTTCACTCTGCTAATCACTGAGTGTCCCTGGAACCTGTGGGATGTGGAAGAGGATGCCGCCATGGACACGGCCCAGGGGGAGCCACGCGGGGGATCCGAGAATGGAACCTGGCTGTGGTTCTACTGAATGGAAGAGGCTGGAGGAGGCGGGGGGAGTTAAGAATGTAAGCGTCAGTGTTACAGTGAACTGCGTTATTTCCCAGCTCTACCACTCACTGACTGGCTGCACGGCTTTAAGTGTCTTTATCTGAGTCTCAGCTTCTTCCTGTGCACAATGAGGACTGAGCCTCTCTCGCTGTGTTGCTGTGACTATAAACGCAGACCATACACAAGTGTCTAGCAGGGCGGCTGGCACATGCTGAGACGGCCGATGGCTGCTGTTAGACACCCGGGAGGCAGCACGTGCGTTCTCCAGCAGCTGCAACTACGCAACGCCAGGCTATTGTCCGGGGGCTGCACTAGCCTCCTCCCCAGCCCGCGCACACACCTCTGTTTCCGGCAGATGGACAGGTACAAGAAAAGGAAGGCCAGCACAGCCAGCCATTTATGGTCATCGGCACAGTCCTCGGGGCAGCCCGCCACCTCCTTCAGCTTCTCCACTTGCTCCGGGGTCAGCGCTGTGATGTCACCTTGCTCTGTTGCAGAGACAAACAAGCAGACACGGATGGGTGAGAGGGCCTCAGGGGTTTTAAAGATGGCAGGATACAACAAACTGGGCAGTCACGGCGACCCGAGTCTGGATGGACATGGATTCACGGTGCAGGCACCACAGCCGAGCCTGTCAGGGGACCGCCGGCTTGGGAGACTTGGGTCCTGATTGCATCATTTACTGCTGTGTGGCCTTGAGCATGTGACTGAACCACTCTGAACTTCAGTTTCCCTCCATGGGTACAGAGGGAAAGGAACAGCACCTCCTCACAGGGTTTTGTGAAGATAAAGTTAAGTGAGGTGCAGAAAACCCTTAGCACGGCTCCTGGCATGTAGTAAGTGCTTAACTAACAGGAGTTTAAAACACACACGCACGCAAAGTGAATGCCAGCCCAGTCACTCAAAGGCCTAGGTCTGACCTCATCGTACAAAACCCAAACCAAACGCAACATTGCGTGGTTCCCAAAATGTCTCCCTCTCCCAAAAGATAACTAGCAAGAACAAGCCACTCGAATAAAACCAGTGAAGGTGAAATGCTGAGATTTGCTCAGGCAGGAGGGACAGGCCAGTGGCAGTTTCTCTCCCAGACAGGAAGGAGGCTGGGCCTCTGTCTTCAGAGACGCTGAGGAGGCCGAGCAGGTCTGACCAGCTCCCTTTTATGAATCACTCAGAGTTGTGAGTCAGAGTCGGGAGGGGATGTGAAGATGAGCTGGGCGCATCTGCGTTAGGAAGCTTCAGCATGAGGCCCGTACGGAGTGCTAGGCGTTGACTGAATTCATGATACAGTAAGGCAGCGATGCCAATGGCAGTGCTCCTGAGAGCCCAGACGTTTCAGAGCTCTGTGATGGGGACGATGGTTTGGGAAGAGCCTGCGTTTTGGAGTTTAGGAAGATCTGGGTCTGAATCCTTTCTGGATTGTGGACAAGCTGTGTGACCTCAGCCCTTTGGCCCCTGAACTTCGATTTTCTCCTCCATAAAATGGGGATGAATAACCCGACCTACTTGCAGGGAAGGCTGGAGAATTCTAAGAGCGCTAACATACATAACACTAGTTCAGTGCCTGGCACATGTAAATGCCCAAAGGTTCACTGTGTTTATTACTGTTAGGAGGGAACACAAGGACACGCAAGGAAAGAGATGGCAGATCCTTGCAACCTAATAGAAAACAAGCCTCCAAAAGGCTCAGATTCCCTCCTCTCCTTGGAGAGGCAGACAATCAGCCCTCACGTATGTACTGCCCGCTGGGTCACAGCCCTACACGCACCTCCCCTCCCACTGTGTCCTCACAGCACCCCTCCCAGGCAACGTGACCCCGCTCACGGAGGCTCAGCGCCCTCAGTGCTCTGCTCAGGCTCGCCCAGGGAGTCAGAAATGGTCTGAGTCAGGCCCCATCTTACCTGGCTGCTTCCATCTGTGCTCCATCTGTGACACAGAGAAGCGGCAGCCAGTGCTCAGGGACCATTTCCGGCTGGGCTGGGCGGCCCTGTGCACCATGGAAAGCAAGTCCAGGTTGCTCTGGACAGCTGTTTTCAGAGGCATGCTCCAAAGCAGGGGCTCTTAATTGAGGGGGTCCCTGGGATCGCCCTTTCAAAATACACGTGCCTGGTCCCCTACCACCACCAATGATTCTCAAGAGAAGAGGGCCAGGCCCAGGAGTCCAGCCGTATTGTTAAAAACAACAACAACAACAACAACGACAAAACCTCCCCAGGGGCTCTCAAGGCACGACTGAGGTTGAAAATGGTTGCTCTAAAATGGGGATTTTCAACTCTTATTCCATCTCCCTACAGTACTTGGGAATGGCTGAGTGGCTTGCTGAGGACTGATTCTCATGGGGGGCTGGGAGCAGACTGGGAGAGACCCCTGTAGGAGTCCCACCTGCCCCACTCTGGCTGGGAAACACCGTTGCAAAGCACGAGGTAGCAGCCCAGAGAGGAGATGGCAAACTGAACAGAAAACACCCCAGCTCTGGCGGAGGCACAACTCCGCTGACCCGCACCCGCCCAGGGGCAGACACAACCCTCTCAGAGCTGTCAAAAACCAGCATGGAGATCTTCATGTATTGGTGTGGGGAGACAGTCCTGATGTGCTAAGGAAAAAAAGACCCACTCATTTCTGAAGAGCTAATACGGCCTGATCCAATTTTAGTTAAAAAAAAAAAACCCACGGGGCTGGCCCAGTGGCACAGCTGTTAAGTTCACACGATCCGCTTGGGCAGCCTGGGGTTCGCAGGTTCAGATCCTGGGCACGGACCTAGCACGGCCCATCAAGCTGTGGCACGCGTCCCACATATAAAATAGAGGAAGATGGGCACGGATGTTAGCTCAAAAACCAAGATATCTCCTGTCTCAATCAATCTAACAATCCGTCTACAGAAAATAATCCAGAAAAGAAAAAAAAAAAGACAAGAACCCAGAGGGATTAACATGAAAATGCTTAACAGTTGTCACAGGGCATGAGACGGCAAGTGGTGGTAACAGGTGATTTTTTTTTTTTTTTACTCACAATGTTCCAGTATTAATTGTATTTTCCAATAATAAGCATAAGTTACTTTTACTTCTAACGATTTTTAATTCTATAAAATACTAATACAGTCTTCTTGTTAAAACAACATCACAGAAGGCAAGGTTCCCTTTGTCCACTCCCTAACCATACCTACCATGGTCAGCTGGCTGTGTAGCAGCCCAGCCTTTTCTCTGTATTTACATACATACTGATACTGACTCTGCCATCCCCATCATCCTACACAGGCTGTTTCGCATCTTGCTTTTCACTCAACAGCAGGCCCTGATGATCTGTCCACAACAGCCCACAGAGATCTAGTGCATCATTTTATACTTTTAAATTTTAAAAAAATTAATAAATAAAGAAAGCTAATTTCACGGGGACAGGAGAGAAAACATGCCCGGAGTGGCTGACTTCCGGCTCCCTCCAGGATAGCCGGGAACGAGCACTTGGCCATCCTCTTTGGCCCTCTCTTCCAGGCCCCGGCTCTTCCCACATCTGAGTCCTCCTCCCTGCACTTACCCAGAAAGCTCGTGTCCAGCAGCTGAAGGCTGGCCACATCCCAGGCCTGCTTGATGCCAATGTTTGGCAAGTTGAGGCCTACTTTCCCAGTGCTGTGGGGTTGAAGCCGGAGGAATGTCCTCAAGTTCAAGGCCACAGCCAGTGCTACCTGCAGAATGAAGGGCAAAATAATTAGCCCGAGGGTGGGTGGCAAGGAGCATGGTTCCTGTCTTGGGAAAAAGGGGACGATGTCAATGTGCTGAGATGAGAGCAAATACTAGCACAGAGGCCACTTCCACCCATACCGTTGGCAGACACTGCTGATCACCTTGGCAAGCTCACCCACTAAGCCTGGGCACAGCCACCACCAGCAACCAGGAGTTAATATCTACTTACGTTTGCCCTCCCCATGCAAAAATTCACAGGCTCTCAACACCAGGAATGGCTTGCCCAGAATCACCATGTTTTCAAAGAGCAGTATAAGAACATAAAGAATGACCAAGTGGAGGAGTGGGAAAGTACGAGCTTTGGGTTCAGACAGACTTAGGCTCACTCTTAGCTCTACTGGCTGAATGGGACCTTAGTCAAATTAGCAATCCTCTCCTACGCGTCAGCATCCACATCTTCAAACAAGATAAAGTTTAACCTCAGAGGGCTGTTTTAAGAGTTAAATGAATAAGGCGTGTTTCAGACTCCTCTGCCAGATGCTACTCATCTTCCTGACTTCCAAAACGTTGGAGAGCCCAGAGCCCAGCCCTCAAACCTCTCTTCTTCTCCACTGAAGCTTACTTCCTAGGTGATCCCATTCCACCCACAAGGCTTTACACATCATCCTTTTGCTCTCTCACTGAGCGGGTCAGAGAAGCCCTTCAGTAGGCATCAGACCTGTCTTTTCTTTGCCTGGCTGGGGAGAAACTGATGTCCTCTCCGATCTACTCCCAGACTACGCCTCAAGGCTTTCTTTTAGCTTCTTTCAGGATTAGTGACAGGGAGAAGTGATGCCCAATTCTCGAAGGCTCTGGGGGCCTTTTACCTTGCCATGGACCACAGCATGCTCTCCGTGGAGGATGACTTTCCCCGGAGCCGACACCAGCAGGACTTCCGACAACATAGCTCCTGAGAATTCTGAAAGGGAAAGCCAGAGAGAGGATGGGGGGCCCCAGATCATAGAGATCTTAGAGCACAGCTAGTTCAAGCTCACCATTGCAACAAAAAAGGCAGCTACCATTCAGCACTTGCTCTGTGCCCAAAAGGCAGTGCAGTGCAGCAGTCAATTAGACATGTCAGAAAGATCTGGGTTCAAACCCCACCTCTTCCACTCCCCGGTGACGTCATCCTAGCTAACTCACTTAAATGCTCTGAACCTCAGTTTCCACATGTCACATGGGGACGATAACTGTACTTACCTCAACGGGTTTGGGAAGGTTAAATAAAATAACGCAAACTTAGCAGTGTCTGGTGCACGGTTATCACACAGCTACTTATCACAGACTCTGTTCTTCGTTCCAGCTTTTACTATTCAAGATAGACATTTAAATAAAATCACGGACCAGAAAGAACTCTTTCCCGGACATTTCGGCTGTTTCCAATGTGTCACAACTATAAAGAGGCTGCAGAAAACACCCGTTACACCCCTTTCTGCACACTGAAGCGACGGTCTCCACAAGACAGAGCCCCAGAAAGTGACTCCCTGGGTCTACGGGTGTGCGGATTTTCGGTTTTTGCACTATGAACTAAATACCATCGCGGTCCCCGTTTCTTAGAGAGGGATACCGAGGCTCGGAGAGGGGAAACCCATCGCTTGCCCGAAACTCAAAATAACGTTTTTCCGATTCGAGGTCGCCGAACGCTCAGGACGGATTCTAAGAGTTGGGGAACCTGGGCCAGAGCAGCTCGGACCTCGCGCCCCGCGCCCCGCGCCCCGCGCCCCCTGCCTCACCTGCTGCTGCCGCTTGCCGCCCGAGCCCGGGCCGCTCCGGGACTCCATCCCCGGGTGGCCGAGCAACCGGGCGTGGGGGGGGAGGCGGGGGTGTTGGCCTCGTCCTGCCGCCCAGCCAATCAGAGCGCGCGAGCCGGGAGCTCCTTCACCAATTGGCTGGAGCATTGGCCAATAGGTGTTGCTAACCAAGTCGTCACGGGTTTCCCCGCCCCAGCTCCTTCCAGGAACCAATGGGAAACAAGTCTCGGGGAGGGTCCCGCCCTGGTGCGAGAGCCGCGGACCAATGGAAAACGGTAGCTGAGCGGTGGCGCGGCCGGCGGGAGGTGGAGTCACCCCGCGACCTGGACGGGAGCCTGGCGGGGTCAGCCCCCTACCAACGGCTTGAGGCATGGCTGCGTTCGTCCCGGGAGGTCGCGTGGGTCTGCGCACGTGCCTCGGCGCCGGCCGACGACTATGTCCCCGTTTCCAGAGCCGCGGCCCCCAGGGCACGGAAGACGGGGACAGGTGAGTGCCTGGCTCGAGGGTAACTCTGACGCATGCGGTGAATTGTGGTGTCGTCGCCATCGTTATGTAACACCGCTGTGAGGTCACTTTGCAACCGCCAGATGACGTCCTCTCTTAGTCGTGACGTCACCGTGGCAACGTGGGCACTGTGGAAGCCAGAGATCAAGATTTCTTTGCGCAAGACAAGTCCGAAGGGGGCCCAGCTATCATCCAGCAGGGCAGGGCGTGTTCCATGTGGCAGGAGGGCCGTCTCGCCTGGCCTCACCATCAGGAGGGGCCTCAATTTACATTTTGACCTACCTCCAAAGCAGTTCATACTCTGAGACACAGAGATACACCCACGCGATCTGCAGATAACTGTCATCACGTACCTGGAAACTCGCCCCCCATTCCCGGACCTCACAACCTGTGGAGTACCATGAATTCCTAATAATCTATTTCATAGGTCCGGTAATTTAGCCTTTGAATAATCTTGTAATGTCACATTTTAATTTTTTTCTTTTAATTAACTTTTTATTGAGGTCACATTGGTTTATAACATATAAATTTCAGGTGTACATCATTATATTTTGACTTCTGTGTAGACTGCATTGTGTTCACCACCCAAAGTCTAGTTGCCATCCGTTACTGTACACATGGGCCCTTCTACCCTCCCCCGCCCCCTCTTCCCTTCTGGTAACCACCATTCCGTTCTCTGTGTCTATATGTTTGGTTTTTGTTGTTTTTTATCTTCCACGGATGAGTGTGATGGTGCGGTGTTTGGCTTTCTCCATCTGACTTATTTCGCTGAGCGTGATGTCCTCACGGTCCATCCATGTTGTCGCAAATGGCAAGATTTCATCTTTTTTTATGGCTGAGTAGCCATCCATTGTGTATCTTCTTTATCCATGCATCCGCTGGTGGGCGCTTAAGTTGTTTCCGAGACTTGGCTATTGTGAGTAATGTTGCAATGAACATAGGGATGCAAATATCTTTTTTTTAAGATTTTATTTTTCCTTTTTCTCCCCAAAGCCCCCCGGTACATAGTTGTGCATTTTTAGTGTGGGTCCTTCCAGTTGTGCTATGTGGGATGCTGCCCCAGCATGGCCTGATGAGCGGTGCCATGTCCACACCCAGGATTCAAACTGGCAAAACCCTGGGCTGCCGAAGTGGAGCGCACGAACTTAACTACTTGGCCATGGACCTGGCCCTTTTTTTTTTTTTTGGGAAGATTAGCCCTGAGCTAACATCTACTGCCAATCCTCTTCTTTTTTGCTGAGGAAGACTAGCCCTGAGCTAAGGGATATAAATATCTTTACACATTCATATTTTCATGTTCTTTGAATAAATACCCAGAAGTGGCATAGCTGGATCATCTGGTACTTCTATTTTTAATTTTTTGAGGAATTTCCGTACTGTTTTCCATAGTGGTTGTGCCAGTTTACTTTCCAGCAGCAGCGTACAAGATTCTCCACATCCTGTCCAATGCTTATTTGTGTTTTATTGTTATTATTATTTTTTTGTCTAAGGAAGACTCACCCTGAGCTAACATCTGTGCCAGTCTTCCTCTCTTTTATATGTGAGTTGCCGCCACAGCATGGCTACCAACGAGTGGTGTAGGTCCACGCCCAGGAGCTAAACCCGGGCCACTGAAGCCGAGTGCACCAAACTTAACCACTAGGCCATGGGGCCAGGCCCTGCCCATTTTTTGATCAGGTTGTTTTTGTTGTTGTTGTTGAGTTGTATGAGTTCTTTATATAGTTTGAATATTAACTCCTTATCAGATATATGATTTGCAAATATCTTCTCCCAGTTGTTGGGTTGTTTTTTCATTTTGTTCATGGTTTCCTTTGCCTTGCAGAAGCTTTTTAGTCTGTGTAGTCCCATTTGTTTATTTTTTCCTTTGTTTCCCTTGCCCAGTCAGACATGGTATTCAAAAAGATATTGCTAAGACCAAAGTCAAAAACCATCCTGCCTATGTTTTCTTCTAGGAGTTTTATGGTTTCAGGTCTTACATTCAAGTCTTTAATCCATTTTGAGTTAATTTTTGTGTATGGTGTAAGATAATGGGTCTACTTTCATTTTTTTGCACATGGCTGTCCAGTTTTTCCCAGCACCATTTATTGAAGAGATTTTCCTTTCTCCATTGTATGTTCTTGGCTCCGTTGTCGAAAATTAACTGTCTATAGAGTCACATTTTAGTTTTGAGGTCTACATTAAAGGTGTTGTGTTGCTATTTGGAACTGCCAGGCTCTGAACCCCGTTTTGCAATTTTTCATTTCCGAGTATACTTGGAACCTCCTAGAAAGGAAGAGGCCCAGGCTTCTTTCCCCCAAAGCGGCATGACTTGGTAGAATAGAGGGGAAAGAGTGTGGGTAGGCTTGAGCTAAGAATTTGGGGCCTGGAGTAAGATGGTGTTGGGCATGAATCCAGCCCTCCTGTTTCCTCCCTGGGTGACCTGGGAAGGTGAGTCCATCACGTGAGCTACCATTTCTACAACAGTAGGATGAACGTCGGAGGCAGCGCCTACCTTGGGACTGTGGGAAGAGTCCAGGGATCATTCTAGGAGATAATGCCAGTAATCCACTTGCACAGTGCAGGGACTGTGGAAAGTGACTGATAAATTCCTTCAGTGAATTGTTATCGAGCATCTGCATTGAGCAGTGCACTGCATCAGCTACTGTGCAGATACAGATGTGGGCAAGACACAGCTTGGGAGCCCACAAAGGGCTTAAAACTAAGAGGGATGGAGGAGAAAGATGTCCACGAGATCCAAGCAGAGGCAGGTAAGTGCCACCTGTGAGGCTGAGCAGCGAGCCGGGACCAGTGAAGGAGGAGCCCCCTGTGTAAGCCATCCCCACTCACCACCTCTCGATGTGTCTTTCTCGTTAGGCCACAGCCTTCCTCGAAGACACCCAAGGTCCCCAAGATTTACACCAAAACAGGAGACAAAGGTAGGGTGGGGACGGGTGAAAAATGCAAAGAAAGACATGGCCGACTTCATGTTAAAGTTCCTCCAAATTCTTTACGGCCATTAAAAAGTATGTGAAAAATATAGATCACAAAATATGATGTGAAATGAAAGATGCCCAAGATATATAATGAGAAAAGCAAGTTGTAGAACAATCCAAATAATTGGAATCTGTTTGGATAAAAGTGTCTGTGTGTGTGTGTGTAGATATGTGTAGTGTAGTCTGAAAGGTGACATCTGGGACTACTCCCTGGGAGAGAGACTGAGCTGGGGGAGGGGAATGAACAGAGGGCTTTCATTGTTTGTTCTACATACTTTTATTCTCTTCTATTAGTTTTTGTAACGAGCATATATGGCTTTGATCATTTAAACAATACCAGAACAGGGCCGGCCCTGTGGCCGAGTGGTTAGGCTCACAGGCTCCGCTTCAGCGGCCCGGGGTTTCACGGGGTCGGATCCTGGGCGCAGACATGGCACCATTATCAGGCCACGCTGAGGTGGCGTCCCACATAGCACAACAAGGAGGACCCACAACTAAAATATACAGCTGTGTAAGGGGGGGATTTGGGGAGAAAAAGCAGAACAAAAAAAAAAAGATGATTGGCAACAGCTGTTAGCTCAGGTGCCAATCTTTAAAAATATAAAATAAAATAAACAATACCAGAACTTACAGAAGAAAGTAAGATGCAGAGGAATATCTCATTGTGATATATTTTCTAAAGTTTAAAACCATGCAGATCACTAGTATATATTGTTTTTTGGATGTGTACTTAGGGAGTGAAAGTATAGAAACATGCATGCCACTGAACTGGCTCTGCTCTGGATTGGATGCTGTCAGGAAGCAGGGCTAATTCTGTAATTGGGTGTTGCATCATTTTTTCTAGAAGGTGGGAGGGACCAACAGGGGCTCAAGCTCCAGTTGATAGACCCCATCGGTCACCCACATTCTCCAGGAAGGGGGATTTTGGTCTCTCGTCTGGTTTGGACACTGTTCTGCGCTCACACGAGGAGATGGAGTGGTCCTCTTCTGGTCTGGATCCGTCACAGCCCTAGCGTGGCCCGTCTGGTGGCGTTCTGTGAAATCGTTGTGTTCAACGGGAGGCCACCACGGCCTGTCTGGGAGTGCCAGGCCAGCCCCCGGCCGTCAGAGCAGGTGTGCTCTGTCTCAGTGGCTGGGGGAGGAAGTGGAAATGTGACCTAGGCGGGGGACTTCGATTTCATGTGAACTCTAATTGTAATGTATACATAACATGGACCTATATGTTTCATTTCTTTAGCCGGATGGTTAGTACATGATTTTTAACTTTAAATTGAAAGCCTGTCAGGGAAGAACTGAGGATAGTGGTTACCCTTGAGGGGTAGCGACTGCAGGGGGTCCACAGGGCCTTCCAGGGTGCTGGTCACAGTCCACTTCTTGATCTGGGTGCTGATCGCAGAGCCCTACCCAGTTAGTGGCAACGCATCAACTTGCCCACTTAGGATCTGAGCGCTTTTCTCTGCAATGTTATACTTCAAGTGGAAAGTCTGTAAAAGAGCGTATCAGGGACAAACGTCTTAATTTGGGCGGCTAAACATTTGTTCCCAGGGTTTTCGAGCACCTTCACTGGAGAAAGGAGACCCAAAGACGACCAAGTGTTTGAAGCCGTGGGAACTACAGATGAATTAAGTTCAGCCATTGGGTAAGGGAGCCGCGGTTGGCCTTGAGGTTGAATTTGAACTGGGCATTAAGAAATGGGGTTCATGCCACGCTCTCGAGAGTGCTGGCTGGTCCCCGAGGTTGCCAGCCCTTGATGAACCTGCCAGCACAGGGCATCTGATCGGCTCCACAAGGCTGCGGGCTGCGGGCGCCTCTCCCTCTGCTCCTGCTCTGGCATCTGGCCCACCCCTTGTGAAGCTGCCTCGCCCCTCCATCCCTGGCTCTCTCACTCTTCAGGTGCGTATGTGTGCGCCACGGAGGTGCACAGATTAAGTGAAAGAGGTGAGTTGAGCACAGAACACACTGCATCAGACGCGATCCCTTTTGTGAGTCTTGTTTTTGAAATAAGCATCTATACAGCCAGAGCTTAGAAGGTGAACTCACGGGATCCCCCCTAGTTTAGAAGGTGCCGCGGTCAGGATCTGCCAGGCTCATGGCTTGCACCACCAAAGGTGTATTTCATGCTCTTTCTTCAAGCCTCTTGTGAGTGGGGTTTGTCTCTGCTCCACGTGACATCTCTCCAGAACTCAGGCTGGCAGGACAGCTGCGTCTGGAGCAATCTCAGTAACCGTGGCAGAGGGAAAAGAGATCCTGGTAAGGCTCCCACTGGCTCTGAAGGCTCCCAGGGGCGTGACACAGCGCGTCTGCTCACATGCCATTGGCCAGAGCCACCCTTGTGGACACGCCTGACAGCTGTGGGGTGGAAGGGGCAGCAAATACTTGAGGACAGAATCAGCCTACCGCGCTCAGCTGGCTGTTGACCTTGACCATGTGAGCAGCCGTTATCTCAAGTGCTGGCTCAGGAGCTCTGACATAGCCCTGGGGGCGAAAGTCATGGCAATCAGCAGACCTGGCTTCAAATTTTCAAATTCTTTACTGCTGCTGACTGGCTGTGACTTCAAGCAAATCACCTGGCCTCTCTGAGTCTCAGTTCCCTGTTCTGTCAGATGATCATAGTAATAGTATCCACCTCACCGGATTCTTGTGAGGATTGGGTGAAATAATTGTTTTCCTTAGGACAGTTCCCAGCACAGTAATAATAGCATTAGCTGTTACTGTTATTATTATTAAGACTTACCTGTTCATGGCTTCCAGTACTCAATGATGGGCCAGGCTAGATGAGGTTTTCAGGACAGATCATGGGAAGCATAGCTAGCCAGCCAGCAGAGTAGAAAAGGATGTGTGGGAAGGTTGCAGTGGGGCTGGGAGGCAGACACACAGTTAAGTGGGCAGGGGGCAGGGAGGGGGTTCTAGAATCAGCTGTGACAGATCAGCATGCCATCATCTCTCAGCCGCCGTGGGGCCGGAGATGGGGAACCCGTGAGTGTGGATTCTGTTGTCAGACACGGGTGGAGCGTCTCCGTGTGCCTGGCGCTGCCAAGCAGAGAGCTGCAGCCCTGCCTTCGTGGAGCCCACAGTCTGGGGGCGCAGGGCGAGCAGACAGACACTAAAGGGCCAACTACAAGTAGGGGGAGCTGGGATGGAGCAGGCCCTGAGGCGTTCCTGTCACTGGCCTCCGTCACGGGAACACCTTCAGCAAGTAGATAGTCTTGAACACCTACTACGTGCCAGGCGTGAGGCATGCTGCTGTGACGAAGAGACTGTGTCCCAGCCCGCGTGGCCTCTCCTTGCAGTCCAGAGGGGAAGACCAACACTAGGCAGTGAATTTCGCATTTGTTTATTTCGTTCTGGCTGGGAGACATTCTGACCGTGAGGCGGCCTGGGAAGGCGCACGGGGGGTCCTTCACCTGCCCTTCCCAAGCCGCTCTCACCCTCCTCTGCCTCTCTGCCCGGGAGGCTGACCTCTATCACCTGCTGACCGTTTCACCCCATCGCCCTGTCCTCTGGCTTTCAGGGGGTCCAGCCAGTGGGAGGCGCCGGCGGGAGACGGGACAGTGGGGGAGAGGTGTGGGAGTGTTGATTACTCCGTCCCCGCTGTGTGTGGCTCTGGCCCTTCCACCTACTCTCTCCCGGCTGCTCGGCTCCCAGCGGTGGCCCCACGGAGAACCCAGCTCTCTCCGGCTCCGGAGCCTTTGCCCTCCCTGCCCCTTCAGGCTCCTGCCTTTGCTCGTCTTTGCCACCCACTGTCACTTCCTGCAACTCCTCCCACCTCTGTGAATGGCCCCTCCTCGAGGTGTTCCTCTGGAGCCCTTTGGACGTTCCCTGCTGGGACCCTGACTCTGCTTCCCTGGCCCGTCTTAGCAGAGCACTCCCACTCAGCCTTCAAATCCCACCTGCAGCATCACTTCCTCCAGGAAGCCCTCCTGGAAGCCTAGCCCAGGCCCAGTTCCTCAGGACTCTCACCCTTCCCTGCAGAGCACTGACCTCAGTTTGAAACTTCACATTTAGTTGTGTGACATCCAATTCACGTGTCCCTCTCCTTATGAACAGAGCCTCTGTCACATCTGCTCATGAGTGACTGCCCGGACCTGACCAGGGTAGGCCCTGAAAGAGGAATTGCTGACCGGATGAGCAATGAGTACAAGAAAAGGCACTCTGAGAAACAAACACCCTTATCCAAATGGAAGGTTATGGTGTTCTTACTGTCAGCAAGAAAAATACCACCATGGCGTTACAGCCACCTTAGCTAAACGGCCTCCCCCTGGGACTCTGTTGCCTCCCACAAGACGGGGCCTGGGTGTCACAATAGAGGCGCCACGCGGGGGCTGGCCCAGTGGCGCAGCGGTTAAGTTCACACGTTCCACTTCCGCGGCCGGGGGTTTGCCAGTTCGGATCCCGGGTGTGGACATGGCACCACTTGGCAAAAGCCATGCTGTGGTAGGCGTCCCACGTATAAAGTAGAGGAAGATGAGCATGGATGTTAGCTCAGGGCCAGTCTTCCTCAGCAAAAAAAGGAGGATTGGGGGGCTGGCCCCGTGGCCGAGTGGTTAAGTTCGTGCACTCCGCTGCAGGCGGCCCAGTGTTTCGTTAGTTTGAATCCTGGGCGCGGACATGGCACTACTCATCAGACCATGCTGAGGCAGCGTCCCACATGCCACAACTAGAAGAACCCACAACGAAGAATACACAACTGTGTACCAGGGGGCTTTGGGGAGAAAAAGGAAAAAATAAAATCTTTAAAAAAAAAAAAAAGAGGATTGGCAGCAGTTAGCTCAGGGCTAATCTTCCTCGGAAAAAAAAAAAAGGTGCATGCGGTTCTTTCCTCCTAGGTTTGCTATGGAGCTAATCGCAGAAAAGGGACACCCGTTTGCTGAAGAGCTTCAGAAAGTGAGTAACATCGTCTCACCCCAGTTGGGATTTTTCATCCCTGAGGCCTGGTGGCCATAACTGGATTTGCCATTCAATCCTCATTTCCTCTCTGTCACCTGGAGGTAGTCACTCTCCCTTTGAGAGCCTCAGTTTCTCCTTCTGTCAAATGGGGACGCTCAGAGGTAGTCCTTCCTCATGGGCGAGTGGTGAGAGTCACACTAGGGGCGAAGCGTACAGAGCAGGGGCCTCAGCCTGGGCGATTCCGCTCCAGGAGATGAGTGGGGTGTGTTTGCTTCTCACCACTGGGGCGGGGGGTGCGACTGAGACCTAGTGGGTGGGGGCCAGGGATGCAGCTAAACATCCTACAATGCACAGGATGGCCCGCACACAGAGAAGGGCCCGGCCCCAACTGTCCACAGCAGGGCGGTGGAGGGACCCCAGAAGCCCCTCGCAGGAAGCCCTCCACCGCCGGGGGCGCACGGTGTTGGCACTGCTGCTCTGACCTTGAGAATCAGTGGGGACTCCGACCCACACAGAGGGCTTCAGAAATGGAGACAGGGACGCCCCCACAGCGTGCAGGGCGTCCATGGGACCTGAGTCTTTAGAAGCTGTCCCCGGGAGAGTGGGCCCTCAGCCCACTTTGTCCTGCAGGCCAGGCTGGAGCCCACTCGGGCTCCGGGAGCAGAAGGAGGGCAGTGAGGGGGCTGTAGAGGATGGGCAGTCCCAGTGCTGGAATATTCTGTGAACGAGGCCCCTCCTATGTGGTGGAGGATGGTTTCCAGCCTCGTCATGAGGACGTTCTTGCCCGCAGTGGTCGTTTCTGTATGCTGGGCTCATCCCGAGCCCCGCGCTTTAGGCCCCGTCCTTTGGGTCCAGCTGCAACATCACCTCCTCCAGGGCCTTCCCTGGCCGTCCCCGCCTCCTGCTGGGTCAGGCTCCTCTCCCAGGTTTCCACAGCTCCTGCACTTCCGCCTCTGACAGCAGGCGTCACACAGGGTGTTAAACCGCTGTCACCTCAGGCCAGGACACCCTGAGGGCACAGGCTGTGGCTTGTTCACCTGGGCATCCAGCCTGGCCCCAGGCAGCCCATTCACAGCTCTCCTCGAGTCACCCCACTTGGTCCTCGAAGCCCGGAGGTGCGGTTAGCATCTGCATTTTATAGGGGGCAAGACCGAGGCTCAGGGAGGGCCACTTGCCCAAGGCCCCACAGCCAGGAATCAGCAGAGCTGGGGTCTGATTCCCAAAGCGGGCCACCTCTCTCCAGCCCTGGGGGTAAACGCTGCAGCTGGCCAGCCCGTGGGGAAGTGTCGTCACTCCCCTTCCACCAGAAGTCACAGAGACACCGCACTGCCAAGTAGCTCACCCCAGTCCTGCTGGTCGGGAGCCCAGGGAGGGTTCCCACCCACTGCTGGGCAGGCAGCCTCTGCTCTCCCCTGCTGTGTCCTGCTCCTGCCACGGTCACAGTGGCCGTCTTATGGGAGGTCACAGACCTCCACTCTCCCCGCAGCCTACCATCCAGCTCCAGTGGACACGGCTGGGCTCAAGGTCAGGCGGTGTTTGTGGGTCTCATGGGCTCGGGAGTCCATTGGTCATCTGCCCCGCAGGGACCTGGGGGGTCAGCAGAGCCCCACAGGCCACCTCTGTTCCAGGCAGCCCACTCCTTCCCGCCCCTCGGACTGAGCACAGGCCTCAGCCGGCCGCAGCTTCCTGCCCCAGGCACCCCCACACTCAGCTGGCCCTGTTCGCGCAGGTGCTTGTCCGTTACAGTTTAGAAAGCACATCATGTTTGGTCTCTTGGCCCGGCTGTTCCAGTTTAGAGAAAACCTCACAGGGCCCAGGCACGTGGGAGAGGAGGATCGGGCTAGAAGATTCCTCATCACTATCGCTGGGCGCTTGACGGCTCATTGTCTGCGTAAGCCAGATGTCCCCAAGGGAGCCAGGTCCCCTCGCAGCCAGGCTGGTGTCCTATGCAGATGTTCAGAGGTTCAGACAGTTTGCTAATTAGCCTTTAAATGCCAGCTAATTAAATCTTCGGACAGTCCCCCGCAGGCCTTGCAGGCGTGTCGGTCCACGTCATTCCGCGTGGCCTGCCATGGACAGATCTTCAGTGGCGCCTTCTCTTGCTTCCCCAGATCCAGTGCTCTCTGCAGGACATCGGCTCTGCCCTGGCGACACCACGCTCCTCGGCCCGGGAGGCTCACTTAAGTAATTCTCTCTCTCAACCCGCCGTATGTGCTCAGAGGGCCCTGCCGAGGCCCAAGGGGGGCACCCTTTCCTGGGTTTCACCTGGGACCCCTGTTGGCCGGGCCTGTAGACCCTGAGAGGGAAGCTACCTCCCGAGCCAGTGGAAGCCATCTGCGGCCCCCCGGGGAGAAGGGATGTGGGGCGGCGTCCCTATGATCTGGTGGGCAGTGGGCTCACAGCAGTGTCCTTCTGCTCCCTGACTCCTCAGGACACACGGCGTTCGAGGCAGGGCCCATCCTGGAGCTGGAGCGGTGGATCGACAAGTATTCCAGCCAGCTGCCGCCCCTCACAGAGTTCATCCTGCCCGTAGGTACCGACAGCCTCACCCTGTGGGCTGCAGGCCCCGGGAATTGACAGAAACACACGGACATGGAATCAATCCCCCTCTTTAATTTTCAACTGCAACAGAAGCTGTCCCCCAGTCCCCTCCAGACCCTCGCTGGTCCCTCCCCAGCCCTGCCCGCTTTGGAGGGGGCTGCCCAGTGGGTGCACCCGGGCAGGGCCCCCTGGAGGCAGAACGCTGCCCATTGCGGGGCAGGGCCTGCGCATCCATCCATCCGTCTGTCCAAGGAGCTCCCTGTCTGCAGTGGGCTTGCTGCCCCCACCAGCCAACACCCGCTTTCTCCTTGCAGTCGGGAGGCAAGAGCAGCTCGGTGCTGCATCTCTGTCGGGCCGTGTGCCGCCGAGCTGAGAGACGGTAAGGGAGCCAGGTGGAGGGAGGGGGGCCGGTGGGGGTGGCTCCATGCCGTGAGCTGCTCACCACAGATCTCCTGGCTGCTGCACCGCGCCAGGTGGGCTCCAGGCAGACCAGGTGCTTGTCCTCAGAGCCCCGTGTTGTGGAGGGAGACAGTGGCCGTGAGCAGACGGATGACAGAGGATGGAACTGCACATCCAGATCAGAGCTGGGGGGGAACAAGCAGTTAAGGGGGACGGGGGAGGAGACCCCTGGGGGCTGGGCTGCTTATTTGTAATTCTAACACTCACAGTGCCCTTCAAGAGAGGATTCAGGGAAAATCTGCCTGCCCTGGGCCCAGCTCCCTGCTCTGGGGGTAGCGTAAATGGGGCGGGCTGAGCTGTGCAGAAGTGACTGCAGAGCTCCACACTGGGCTAAGGGCTGGGAGCAGGGTGCTCGGTGCTGGGGTGCCCAGCCTGGGAGTGGGCGTGCTGTGTTGTCTCTCTCCCGGTCCTGCCGTGTGAGCCAAGAGTTGAAGGACGGGGGGCGTGGGCAGTGTCCAGGGCGAGCGGATGGCAAGGGGAGAGATGGCAGTCTGCATTGAAAGGACGGAAAGGAAGCCAGAGGTCTGGGTCCAGAGCAAGTGGCATGTGGCGCAATGAGGCCAGGGGCTGAGCCGGGGCCATGCAGGGCTTTGTAGGCCCAGAGGGGTCTGTCTGCCTTTATCCTGAGAGCAACAGGAAGCCACTTCTGGGTTTTAGGCCATGGGGTGACATGAAGGGACCCTGCTGGCTGCTGGGTAGAGAAGGGCCCAGAGGGACACACATGGCTGTTGGGGGCCAAGGTGGAAGCTGTCAACAGACCAGCCAACCCCCCAACCCACCCACCCCCAACTCAGAGTCAGGGAAAGGAGGGTCCCTCCCTCAAAGGCTACTGATTGCCTTTTCAAGGGATCTTCAAAAGAGTAATTGCAAAATCTTCACTCCCCATAGACCAGGCTGCCACCCAGCTTTACAGAGAAATGGAAATAGAGCCCCACTTTGATATGACATGCAAGGCTATGCAGGAAATTTTTTTTTAAAGGTATGCTTTTTGGTGAGGAAGATTGGCCCTGAGCTAGCATCTGTTGCCAATCTTCCTCTTGTTTTTTCTTTCCCCCCAAAGCCCCAGTGCATAGTGGTATATCCTAGTTGTAGGTCATTCTAGTTCTTCTACGTGGGACGCCGCCTCAGCGTGGCTTGATGAGCAGTGCTAGCTTTGTGCCCAGGATCCAAACCAGCGAACCTGGGCTGCCAAAGCAGAGTGTGCGAACTTAACCACTGGGTCATGGGGCCGGCCCCTGTGCAGGCACTCGATAGTCATTATTTCACTGATTCTTCATGATAACCTTGGGAGAGAGGTGGTGGCAGCCTCCACTTTACAGGAGTCAGGAAATTGGGGCTCAGAGAGGTGACATCATGGCCAGGGTCACCTGAGTGGTCCATGGCAGAGAGGAGATTTGAGGACCAGGTCTGTCTGGTCCAAACCTGAGCTCTTCTGCCCCCCATCTCATAAGGCTTCCTCCTTCATGAAAGGCACTCGGGCCCGACTGGTACCTCCAGGGATCCTGGGAGAGCTTTGGCTTCAAAAGAAAAAAATAGCCATTTGTACAAAGCCATCCACATCAGCAGTGCTCACAATAGCAAAAAACTGGAGACAACCCACAGGCCCAACAGAGGGGAATGGCCGAACAGAGGGTGGGTCCTCAGGACTCCAGACGAGGAGCTGGAGACGTGCCTGTGGTTCACCACTGGGTGGAGGGCACAAACCCAGAGCCTCGGTTTCGGGGAGAGCATCCCCCAGCGAGGGTCATGCAGCAGAGGTGAGGCGCATGCAGGGCTGAGCGCAGTGCTTAGCAGGCAGCAGCCCTCCGTCCGGAATGCCCTCGGGAGCGCCAGGTCGGCTGCGGCGGCTGCGGAACGCTGGCTGGGATGCAGCCTGGCCCCTGCGCGTTGCCCCCCTGCTGCAGGGTGACACTGTGTTTCCTCCCTTTCCAGCGTGGTGCCTCTCGTGCAGATGGGTGAGACGGACGCAAACGTGGCCAAGTTCTTAAACAGGTACCTCCGTGGAATTGGGAGAGTCCCCTCCTCTGAAAACTAGGCACATTGCGGGACGTGACAATGGAACGGGCTCCGGTCACTCAGTCGCTTCCTATTCCCTGAGGGGCTGCTGGGTGCCAGCACTGTGCAGGCGGGAGGTACAGCTGAGAACAAGACGGGTGCCGTCCCTGTCTCTGGTGGGTGAAGATCATGTTGGGAGAGGCTGCTATAAAAACCAGCAGAGAAAAATGTAGGAATGGGGCAGCAGGGGCCCTGCTTTGAGGCTGGGTGACTGGGAGGCCTCATAAGGTATGGTGGTGACGGACCAGGGAGCCCAAGCAGGAGCCAGGCCCTCTCAGTCTGCCTCCTGCCAGGCCCCGGGGCCGCGTGAGCTAAGAGGAGACAGGCAGGCAAAGCCAGCTCCAGACGGTCGGGCTCAGGGCCCCGGCGCAGGCGCCTCTGAGCTGGGCTGGTCCTACAGCCCCAGTCAGCCCCCACGGCCTGCTCTGCCAGATTCCGCCCCAGCCTTGGCTCGTGCAGTTCCCGTGTGGGCAAGGCCAGGGCCCAGGGCCGGGCCGAGAGCTGGAGGACCCCTGGGAGCTGTCCTGGGGTGTCCAGTAAGTGACCTCACAGCCGGGGTCTGGCCCCTTACTGTGGACACTCCTCCTGCCGGGACATGGCCTGGGCTCCCTTCCTCCTGGGAGGGGAGTGGGCCTGAGGGGCGTAAGGAACGTTCCATTTGTCAGGACGTCACTGAGTGGATGAGAAACAGGCCTGTCACCGCCCTCCGGGAGCCCACGGCCCAGGACAGGGAGACACTCAGAGCAGAATCTCTTCCACTGCCCCCCTCCCCCACCCCAAGAGACAGCAGGGGCTGCCGGGCATTAGGAGGAGGGGGTTCTGATCCCAGGGGCGGCATGGGCTGGGGAGGGTTCCAGCAGGACCTGGCATGGAGTTGGCCGCAGAGGGTAGGAGTGAGGCGAGGTGGAGGAGGGTGGTGGTCAGTGCTGGGCGTGCAAACAAGGCCAAGTGTGGGCCAGCTGAGAGGTGGACAGCTTCGCCAACTCACCACAAGCACCTCAAGGGCAGGCGCGCGTCTCCTCTTGTATTTCTCTCCTCCCCACCGCTGCGCAGAGGCCCCCCCACTGCTGGGTCAGAAAAAGAAGGGAGAGGGCCTAGAGTGTAGCCACTCGAACACTCCAGGCAGTGCTTCTCAGCCGCCGGCTGGCACTGTGTGCAAACATGTTTGGTTGTCCCAGTTGGGTGGGGGTGCTCCTGGCATCGAGTGGGCGGAGGCCAGGGGTGCTGCTTAAGGTGCTACAGTGCACACGAGAGCCTCCCTCCCCCACCGCAAAGAATGACCCAGAGTGTCAGCAGTGCCGAGGCTGAGAGCCCTGTCCCGGGCCCCTCTCCTCGAGGTGGGGTCCTCAGACCAGCAGTGCCAGCATCCCACAGGTGTAGTTCAGACCTGCCGAGTCAGACTCTGCACGCCAACGCAATCCCCAGGTGACTGTGCACGCTCCGGCTCGGGAGGTGCCAGTCCTAGGCACTGGGAGGTGCAGAAGCCAACCCAGGGAGCAGCTCAAAGTCGCCAGCCCTGTGAGGTCTGGCGGGGCTGGTGGTCTCGTCCTGCAGGAACCTTCCGAGCCCCAGCATCAGAGTCGGGCGCTCCCTCTCACGGAAGCTGGCCTCGAGTGCCATCCGTCAAGCCCAAGGTGGCTGAGCCACCGCTGTCGCTCCCGATGCTTCTAGGGGCGAGTGACTTATATTTCCTCCTTGAAGGCTAATGCGGGAAGGACCCAGTTAGCATTGATCTCCCCTTTCAAATCACTCCATTTGCTTCTCTCTGTCCCTCCAGACTCAGCGACTACCTCTTCACATTAGCCAGATATGTGGCCATGAAGGAGGGGAACCAAGAGAAAATATACAAGAAAAACGAGCCTTCGGACAGAGACTGAGGCCCTTGGCAGTGATGGAGAGGGGAGCTCTGTAGACCCTTCCATGGTGGCGTCAGGGAAGAGAAGAGGCTGCCCCTGGTGTCCTGATCCCTGGCGACCTCACCCAGAGAGGCTGGAAGCTGGGCTTCTGTCCGGCCTCAGCTGCCCCTCAGACCCCTCCCTGCCCGCACGGAGCTGTGGCTGTGTCAGAGTTCTGCCCGCCTCCCGTGGTCTTAGAGGAAGTGGGCGTGACTTCAGTGTTGCAGAAAAGAAGGGTGAAGTGATTGTTGCCACACAGAGAAAAGAATAAAAGTGGGAAAGGCTTGAGCCGTGTGTGTGTGTGTGTGTGTGTGTGTGTGCGTGCGTGCGTGCATGCATGTGTGCATATGTGTGCACCCTTCCACTGCCGGCTCAGGTTTTGTGCAAGGATTTGGAGTGGTACCAGAGGCTGTTGGAAGTGTAATTGTGATTTACCTGTGCCAAAGGGGCTTTAAATGTCACCTTTATAAAGGGGAAGGCAGGATTTGGAAGTTTGCGCACCTCTGAGCCCCCATCACTGCCCAAGTGTGGGGGAAGGACAGCTGCAGACCGACAGGTGCGGCCTCGGGACTCTGCACTCGGATAAAGGGCCATGGCGGGGGGTGAGCCTGGAGAATCCTCTCAGACCCCACCGAGGGGCGGAGACCCTGGGGAGAGGCCAGCACTGCTTCCAGGAGGCCACCTCCTGCCTGGCGGATGGCGTCGGGGCCCTGAGGTGGAGGTGCTCCACTTGAGACAAGAAGATCTTCCCTTCCAGCGAGGCTGACACGGGCTGACTGATTTCTCTGATGTCGCACTTGGCTGGTTTGTGCCTCTGAGATCCGTGCCACGGCTGTATTTTATTTCACTTGTCACCACTGCTCCCTCCCGCCATGAAACGACACTGCTGGTGCCAGCTGTGTCCTTGGGAAGGGGGATATTTATGAAGGGCGAGGAGGCAGCCCTGAGAGCCTGAAGACTGCACGCTGCTAATTGCAGGAAACGGCTTCGGAAGGGCAGGCCCCTGCTGACCGGCCGGCCTCCAGTGCCTGGTGAACGCAGTCTAGCCATCGGTTCTCTCCCGAGCGCCTGCTGAGCATGCGGCCCAGGCCAGGCTGGGGGTGCTGGCCACTCTCTGTCCTCCTTGTGACCAGTTAGCCAACATTAAAGTGATCAGTTCACACCTATTTTTGCTTTCATTCTTACCGCCTCGCCTGCTAACTTTGCTGGAGGAACAGGTACATTTTGTCCCTTCTGGGTCTGTCCTGGCAGGCTGCGGTGGCCCCCTGCTGCCTGGGCAGAGTGGCTGCGGTGCAGGTGACTGTGGGAGAGTGAAAACTGTCCAGGAAGTGGCCGTGCCCAGCGCCTTGGCCGCCCTGCCCGGTGGTCCGCACCAGGTCTGAACTGGAAGCAGGAGCAGCTGGAGCCCCGGGTGTTAACTGGTTCCGAGGGCTTGTGGCAAAACGCTCAGTTCACTCAATTCTGCCCACTCCTCAGAACCTTTCAGGAAGGAGCAGGACGTATATAATAAGAACAGCAACCCGATGCTCTGAGCCATGGTGGAACATACCCCACACGGACAAGAGCAGCTCTTGGAGTAAATACAGTGTCCTACACTGACAACCTTTGAAACAAGGGTTTGTTGCCAAATCCGGTCCAGCCAGCTCCTGCTGGGAGGGGCTGTCACAGGCCGGATGTTGACCCAGGTCCCCAGGCCCCACGTCTGCGTCTTCCTTTCACAGCAGACAGCAGACTTTCTGAGCACTGAGCACCGGCCCAGGGGCAGGGAGGAGGTTTCTCCTGGGCGGCCACCCTGGGAGGACTGAGAAGCCTGCTCTATGGGCTGGAGGATGGGGTGGTCTCTGCTCTTCTGCAGGCCCTTCCGAAGCCATCCTGGACCTGGGGCAAGAGGAAAGTGTGTGCCCTGCGTGCCCTCACCAGAATACGCTCCCCAGCCTTGACCCCAGCGGGACAAGTTAATGAAGCTCCACAATCGAACCACATGACTAGGGAAAGCCCATGGCGCCTGACCTGTTTGCACCACTGTCCACCCTGGGAAATGACTGTCCCTGCTGCACGGGGACGCAGGGTCGGGAAGCAAACAGCAAAATTGTGATACTTTGATCATAGATCTTTTTTGCATAATTTTGATTTTTTAAACTATTGCATGAAAACATTGTTTTTGTTGCTTAGTGGGTTTTTTTGGCACTCCCATACATCTTGCACCCAAGAAAGTGCCTCACATGCCCCAGCCTAGTCCAGGTCCAGCTCTCGGGATACATTGCCAGAGATGAGCTGGTGGTCGGCGCTTCCCTCGGAGAGCACCCGCCATAACAATAGTGCCAGCCCGCACTGTGGCAGCGCTTGCCATGAGCCGGGCCCCCAGCCAGGGCCCCTCAGACATCATCTCGTTCAGACCTCCCAGCAGCCCTGAGACAGGCGCTTCCTATGGACTCCTCTGTGCAGGTGAGGAAACTGAGGCTCATGGGAACCAACTTGTCTCAGGGAGTCAGCGCCAAGAAGTGGGCCTGGGACATGGCCTTGTGACTCTTGGCCCAGTGCTCCTCGCCTCTCCCCACTGCCACTTGACAGTCATTTTAATCACAACCTGGGCTGCCAAGAACAATGTCAGGCACTAATAGATTCTGCTGTCTCATTTCTCAACCTAGTTTCCCTTAACTGATATTTCATGGCTATTGTTAATGTGCATTTTTCACCGAGTAATTTCCATAGCCCCAACTTGTAACACATCCCAATGACAAACGTCCCCGGTTCCGAATCCCCCGTCAGCTGCAATGTCACCCTCGCCTCCTCCCTGACACCTGCCTCCGACAGCCCATCCAGTTTTATGATCGCTCTGTCCCAGTTATCACTACTGAACCTCTAAGAATCCAGATGCATTTCAAGTTTAATTGAATAAAATTCTTTGTATAATAAATTCTGCATGAATGCTACATAAATCAGTGCCTGGAAGGATTTGTGGCTCGCCTCCCACTTCACCCAGGCCCTGGAATCTCGCTGGCTATACCGGACCCAGGCCGGTCCTGTCTCGCTTATTGAGAGGGCTCGCTCCAGCTTTGTGGCCCACCTGGGCGTGCCATTTCATTTGCTTTGGCCTGGTGCTTTTCTTCCCTGGGAGCCCCTCTTGGAAGACAGTGCTGGAGCCCCAGCAGAGGGTGGGGACACCCAGGAAATTCAGGGATGTCCCTTGTGTTCTCCACTCCGCAGAATCAGAAACATCTGATGAAGGCTACCCGCACTCTCTCCCTACACAGATGCGCACACACGTGCTCACAGTTTGTACACAACTTGAAGTCCATGGAAGCCCGAGGGGAGAATCCCTGGTCTGAGATGACCAGTGCAGCCCCCTCTTCAGGAGCCGTGGGACTCATGGGCCGCCGGCTCCAGCAGCCTGTGTGTGGGGCTTGCATAGCTCCGGCCTGGAAGGGTGGGAAGGAGCACCTGGAGCTGCTGGATGACCTGTGATGCCTGCAAGACTGTGTGAACAAGTCAAGCACACGGCTCCCGCCTCGGCCTCAGTTAGACCTCGGTTCAAGACCAGCTCTGTCACTTCCTAGCCTCATGACTCTGGGCAATTCATCCCATCTTTTTTTTTTTAAAGATTGGCACCTGAGCTAACATCTGTTGCCAATCTTCTTTTTTTTCCCTCTCTTCTCCAAAGCCCCCTAGTACACGGGCGTATATTGCAGCTGTAGATCCTTCTGGTTGTGCTCTGTGGGGTGCTGCCTCAGCATGGCCTGACAAGCGGTGCCACGTCTGTGCCCAGGATCCAAACTGGAGAAACCCTGGGCTGCTGAAGGTGAGCGTGTGAACCTAACCACTCGGCCAAGGGGCCGGCCCCTCATCCCATCTTTCTCGGACTTGCTGCTTCATCTGTAAAACGGGAATAATAGTATCTACCCCGTGGGGTCACTGGGAGAGTTTAATGAGCCAGTATTTAAAAGGGCCTGGCGCGCTCCACGGCAAATGTTAGCTGCTACATTATTGTTGTTGGCTGTTATTATTACTGTTGTTACTGGAATTCAAGTTCCGGCTCTGCCACTTCTGGCTGAGTCACCTTGACTAAATCATTAAACCGCTCTGAGCCTCAGTCCTCATCTTTTCTAACTGGGGATAAAGATGCCAACTTCCAAGGGTTCAGGGAATAAGTCCACGGGCCTGGCACATTGCCAGCAGCTCAAAAAAAATTGTAGTTATTGTTGTTGAATCTTGTTTTATCCTTTTCAGGCCCAGGGGAAGGGCAGAGGACCACTGAGCAGCGCCTCTGGTTTGTGTAGACTTGCCGAGGGTGGGGGACGCTGGTGGCCTTCAGAGGGGGCTGGTCCCCGTCAGACCAGGGGGACACGGCTCCCCCAAGATCCCCAGAGTGAAAAAGAGGCAACTTGGTCACAGAGCAATGAGAGCCGAAAGGGATCTCAGATCACTGCCCCTGTTTTACAGATGAGGAAACTGAGGCCGAGAGAGGAGATTAGTAAGTAAATGTGAATAATAACCACAAACTGAGCACGGCTTGTATCCAGCATCTTGCTGAGCACTTCCAGGCAACAGGTCATTTAATTCTTTCAACAGCCCTTGAAGGTGGTGCTGTTCATATTATCATCATCCCCGGCTTACAGAGAAGACGCTGAGGCCCACAGGAGCACTGACTTTCTCAAGGCCCCTGGGCTCCAGGAGGTGGAGCTAGGCTCTCATCAGCGCTGTAGGCCCCCAGCACCACGAGTAGCATTTACTTAGCACTCGCCCTCACACTCGATTGTACCGCGGTCCTGAGCTTTTATGCCTCCTTGTTTCTCAGAACCCCTCCGAGGCACGCAGCTATTCTCCCCATGTCACAGGGGAGGAAACTGAGGCTGAGGGTGAAGTCATTTGCTTGAAGTCACACAGTCCTCCAGCACGTTCTTACCACTCCATGGTGACTCAGGCTGCCTGAGGTCTCCCGTGGGCAGCAGCTGAGTCAGGACAAGGACTCCAGTCTTCAGATGCCCGGGAGTGGCCATCTTGGGACAGTGGCGATGAGGACGTGATTAGCAATTACACGGGGCAGGGGAGAGAAGAGAGTCCCCTAAACCCAGAGGACCTGCTGGCCCCGATACAAGTGGCCTCAAAAGTAGGCACGGGTTCAGGGTGGCACTGGCGCCAAGGCAGCCTGGAGAACCGATGGAATCAACGGCAGAAATGCGTCCAGCTGACTCAGGATCTGGGGTCTCTGGGTGACCTCTCCCCGCACCAGATGCTCCGGAGGCGCAGATCCTCTGGCCCTCGTCACTGGCCATCTGCAGCGCCCGCGTCCCTCCCCCGCGAGCAGGTGCCTTTATTTACGATCACCTTGGAAGGGTCGAGCAGACATATGTTGCTAAGGGTCGTTTATTCTTGTTTATAAAATTTATGGCTTCACCTCGATTACACACTGTCAAAACGGGAAGGATTGGCCCCAAAGTCTCTTGCCGCATGACTGCCTCAGACGTGCGTACATCTGTTAACTCCGTGGGAGCTGTAGAGGGAAATAAGGCTGCCGATAACTCACAAGCTCGCCGTCCCGGCACGAGGGGCGGGCAGCAGGCCTGGGAGAAGACATCAGGGCGCCTGAATGGCAGGGGGAGGTGAGGGTCTGTGAGGGCCCCCGCCCCGGCCTGGCAGTGGGCGCTCTGCAGGCACTTGGGTTGGGGAGTGGGAGAGGAGGCGCTTGGCTCCCACAGCCCTCACGGGTCGGCCACAGGACCCGGCAGCTGGGAGGGCTCTGAGCCCGGGGCTCTCCACCTGCAGACTTCAGAAACGCTGACTGCGCTGCTGGGGGCCTGGAGAGGGCTACGACCTTTCAGGAGGGCAACTCGGCAACGCGTCCAAAGGCCCTAGAAAAGCGCATCCTTACAGTCCAGCAATTCCGTGTCTGAGAATTTCTCAGAAGGAAATTGATACATTGGTGGAGCCATAGGATTCTTTTCAGGGCAGTGCTGCTCATTATAGTGAAAAATTGGAAACAAATGTCCAACAATAGGGAGCTAATTATTAAATAAGTAAAATATTTAACAATAAGGGACTATAAGAAATATCATAAAGCTACTGAAAGTGATGGTGTCCGCATGTGTACTGCTATGGAAAAGTGTTCACAATCTATTAAGTGAAAGAAAATCCCAAGTTATAATATGGTGTATAGCATGATCCAAATCCTGTAAAAGAAATATACGTGAGTGTATATATACCATAGGAAAAATGCAAGGATCTGCTTCAGAATACTTACCTCGAAATCATGAGATTATGGCTGGTTTTAACTTTCATTTTTGTCTGGATTTTCTAATTTTTTTCCCAATGAATTTGGGTTGGATTTGACAAAGGCTTACTTGTGTAATAAACATGAATGAAAAAGAGAAAAGAATTGACCACTGCTTTCCCTGCTGGTAATAAGTCATCTACCTCCCTTGGGATGTTTGGAGCCAAGAGAGATGCCCACGGGGAGGGTGCCCTCCAGGAGCAAAGCCATGGGGCCCCTCCAAAGTCTAGAAGCCTGAAGAACACACCTGTGTTCATCTGTCAGCGACAGCCGGCTGTTTGGAGTGCGGCCCTGGGCAGCCTGAATGTGGACGCTGGGCTTCCATTCTAGAGCAACAGAGGAAAGAAAAATGATGAGGACCCCACTGAGGTGGCCCTGGGGGAGTCAGGCCAGCTTTTCAGAGGATGTCAAGGATGCTGGCATCCTTCTTTCTCCTCTGTTGGTTGCTGCATCTTTATCTTGTACAGGGTCTGAGAGTAGACAGAGAACTTTCACGTTTATTATCTTGTATGAATTTCCCTCCTGGATTATCACCTGAAATTTGCCAGGACAAACTGGTGCCCCACTGGGGAGAGTGATGAGTCCAATGTGCCACAATCAGCAAGTGACAAAACCAGCACTCAACTCGGGCCTCCTGTATCAAAATCCGGCTTCCTTTCCCAGCTCTGTACTGCTCAGACAGGGGAAGGGCTTATCCCAGGGCTGGGACAAAACGCCAATTCCAGTTGATTGGTAGTGGCTGCCTGGAGGGCTGTGTTCAGGAGCCTGAGGCTGGATCCAGATTCAGCAGGAAGGAGTTTGGTAATCCATTAGTAATGTCTGCCACAGCTTCCCGATGGAGGTAGTGGAAAAAATGGGGTGTAGTTGACAGTTCTGGATTCCTAGGCTAAAGCCCTCACAGATTTCAAAAGGGTGGGGACTTCAGAGGCAGGTACCATCTCCAGGCTGCCTGAGAATGGTCCGACTCTCCCTCCAAGGCAGCCCTAAAAGCAGCTCTCCCAATGCCACAGCTCCCCGAGAGAGCAGACTGGCAGGACAGGGATTTCTCAGAGCTTTGGGGAGACACATCAGGGTCACAGATCTCTGAGGACCAAATACCTATAAATCTGACTAATTAATTAGGCAGCCCTGATGAGCTCACCACCATAATTCAGAATCTGTAATTACACTTTACATTAAAGCATGAGAAGTTAAGATTAAAGCCAGTGAGAAATGGCGTGACACCTCCCGCCCCCAGCCCACGTCCCCCCTCTGCACAATCCTCGACCCTCCTCCCGCCAGCAGGCAGGTCTCCTGCAGGTAGTTCCAGAAGGCACACCCCTTGGGCTGCTTTTTGTTTCCTCTGGTGCTGTTTCCTGCTGTGCGAGGCACCTTCCCGGAGGTGCTGCATTAGTTGAGGCAAACTGTTCAGGGGGACATTTTTGGGTTTATGTTTACAATGCGCTCCAGCCAAAGACCACGCAGAACGCACCTGTGGTTGAACCAAGTCGGATGATAGCGTCGTGCAAGGAGAGAGCACGCATACCACGGGCAACCGCGGGTGTTTCAGGAAGAGGGTGTTAAAAGGACTTGTGTGGGGTGCTTTGGGGAGGGTTCAAGAACCTGGGGGAAGTTCTGTGATTGGGTATCTTAATAACTCTTACCTAGGAGGAGGGAGGAATGAATGAGGCTAAAGCTGTAACGAAATACACTGGAGGGCTGATAGGCATAGCCCCCACCCCAAGGACCTGGACCCACTTTGCAGACATGCGGGTGTGTGCGCGCGCACACACACATACAATGTGACTGAGCATTTGGTGTGGGAAGTAACCAGAATGCTTACCGTGTGCCAGGCAGAGCACGAATGACCTCACAGCACCTACATGGGAAGAGTCATCATCCCGCTCTGCATGCTCGGAGAGGTGACCTGCCCCGGGTCACAGTGAGCAAGTGGCCGAGCTGGACTTGAATTCTAGTCTGCCTAATCCCAGAATCGGAACCCTTACCACCGCCCGCCCTGGAGGCCAGAGCAGGCCTTGGAAGGCTTCCCTGGAAACGGCAGGAACCCCCACGGATATCTGCTGTTTGGGAACACACCATCCATTCTCTCCATTTCTTCCGGGGGATTTACTTTTCCCCACGGGACATAATCTCCAGGGACCTCTGCCTTATTTTCAACACACCAGAAATCATCCTGTTCGGTGTCTGTCTCTCCCAAAGCTGACTGTATCCCAGAGCCGAGACCAGTGCTTGGCACCCAGCAGATGCCCAAGAATATTTATCGACTGAGTAAATGGAAGAACGACCTTAGTGCCTCGGTCAGTCTACTTACTCTCCCCGAGTTTTCTGTGAATTTCCCTGAAGGTTCACGTGTGCACTGAACGAGGGGAGATTCCCGGTCGGAGCTGAGTCATTCACGCTGAGTCCTGAAGATGAAGAGACACAGCTGCAGTCTCTGCTCTCCAGCCCCCTGACTGCCCCGGCTCCAGTTCCCCCTCAGGCCTGGTCCTCCAGCCCTCCCCACCTGCCAGTCAACTCCATTCCTGTCTACGGGAGGCAGAGCTGGCTTCCGTGGCTCATGGCTCAAGAGCCCTCGCTGATACAGACCACCCCTGATGGTGGTTAGAGGTGGGCAGTTTCCCACCTTCCAGCTTCGTAGTGTGAACACCTGCTGGACAAGCCACCTGGCTTGTTACCAACAGGGAAGACCAGGGAACTCTGCCATTGCCGCTGAGGCAGCAGCAAGTTCATCATCATTATTAAGATGTTTTGGGGGCCGAGGAACAAGGCCTTCATAAAGAAGACACCACAGTCCCAAATGGATCCTGTTCCCAGATGCACGCAGCAGCCACTTGTGGAGGGGGCAGGGCCCGTCCCGCCTGGTCTCTGCCTCAGCTGGCGAGGAGGGGCTGCAGCTTGTTGGCACAGGAGTGATGCGCTGAGGAAGCGGTGGGCTCCTGGAGCTCCTCAGCCTCCCTCCACCTGGGGAGCTTCGATAGGGGGATGGTAAGACAGCAGAGCAGAGCGCCCTGGGCTCAGGTGCACTCCCAGAGCCAACTCTGCCTTTTAGCTCTGTAGCTGGCAACCAGTGCCGTGCTGCCAACTGTCAGCTCTCCTGGTTTTGCCAGGACGTGGGGAGACGGAGCTCTGGGGTCCTCAGCAAGTCCTTAAAATTGCTGCAGGGCCTTATTTGCAAAGCGGGCACAGTTTTGTCTGTTTCCAGCAGCAGCCCCCAGGAGGGGGGATGGGAGAGGAACATGCAGCAGGCTCTGGGTCAGGGGTAGGGCAGCCCCTGGGGCTTTGCTCAAGCTTGGGCCCTTTGCCTAGAAGACTCTCCCACCCCTCTTCTGCCTGCTCAAGCTGGCTAAGAGCTCTGGAGCGTGGCAGACCAGGGTTCAGATGTTGGCTCTGACACTCACTGACCCCAGGACCTTGGACAAGGGCCTTGCCATCTCTGAATCTCAGTTTTCCCAGCTGTGAAGTGGGCATGCTAACAGCATGCCGCCAGACACAGTATGTGAGCATACGTCTCTTCCTTGGCTTATTACACCTCTTCCCCTACCCGATAGCGAGCTCTGTAGGGCAGGGTGATGCCCATATTCCTCCTGGCTGCACCCCCAGCACCAGCCTAGCCTGGAGCATAGTAGGTCCTGTGTGTCTACTTCTTGGATGAATGACACGAGCCTGAGCTCCCTGGCAGTCTGGCTTCCTGGGCCGGCTCCTGGCTGGGACACCTGCCAGCTGCCTGGCCCATCTGGTACCATCTGTGGTGATGAGAACACCATCCTGGCCATACGGCAGACTCCATGCTAACCCTCGCTGCCCACCACAGGGTAATGCTCCCTTCCGTGGACACTGTGCCTGGGGTGGGACACGAGCAGGTCAGGGAGTCAGTGGGGCCAGGCCCCGTGGGGAAAGGATCGTGGAGCCTGATGTTTGGTACAAGTGCCCAGAGCAGGCCAAATTGTCAAGAGGACAAGTGTCACCATGTCCCCACCAAAGCGTCACTGTGTCCCCATCCCCCGTCTCTCTTTACCCCCAACCCCAGGCTCCCCTGCCTCTGCCTGGAGATCCCTCCCTGGCAGCCCCTCTCGGTCTGATTGCACCTGACTTCTAACCCTCCCTGGCCCGCCCATCTCCAGTGCTCCCCACCGCACGGCGTGTCCAGCACAGACGACTGCTGAGGCAGCAAAGCTAGTGGAGGTTGAAGGGGACTTGCGGAGTTACAAAGACCCAGGGCCAAAGCCCAGCGCTGGCACTTTCCAGCTGTGTGGTCTCCTGTAAGTGACTCTGCCTCTCTGTCCTCACGTGCAGAACACACCAGTTGCACGCCCAGTGCCCAGGGCGGGTTAAATGCAGCCGCTCCTGCAGAGGGCTGAGCGCAGGGCTCGGCCCGAGGGAAGGGAGCTACTGCCGCTACCACTGATGGCACGACGCCCACTCCTGTCCTTGGTGGCAGATGAGCTTAATTCCCCCCGTTCGCCCTCTCCACGCCTTTGGTCGGCCGCCTCCTCTGCCCCGAATGCCCTCCTTCCTGTCTCCGAAGTGGAAACCTCTTCCCAGGTGAAAATAAACAAACACATCCTTTGTGGCCTCCATCTCCCTAGACAAGTGTGACCCCTCTTCTCTGACCTCCAGGCACTACTTGTCCCACCACCGTGAAGATGCTTTCTAAGGTGTGACTCATTATGCCCATTTCTCAGATGAGGAGAGAGGCTCCCACAGCCAATGAGTGGCCGGCTGGGCTTGGCACCCATGTCTGACTCAGCCCACGTTTCCACCACTGCCCCTGCTGTTTGTGAGGTCATCAGGACAAGGATTACCATTACCGGGGCAATTTTACTGACGGGGAAAGAAGGTTCAAGGGGTCGGACACTTGCAGCCAGGCTCTCTGGTGGAGGGTCTGTAAACTGCCACACTCACCCCAGGCCACCCAACCTGTGGGTCTCCCTATAGCTCAGAAACCACCCAACTGCCAAGGGCTGAGAAAATCACGATGGGAGTATGGCTGCTGGTCCCAGGCGGGGGAGACGCTGTGCCAACGTGCAAGGGGGAAGCTCAGGGTACAGCCAGGGCTCAGGCAAAGGAGGGGCCGCAAACCTGGGGCTGAGGGTGAAACGCAGCCAGAGCTCCTCGGACATCCTGCTAACGTCAGTGGATGCTTCCTGGCAAGGAGTTTGAGAAACAAAGACGAACTCCAGAGAGGGCCTCCAATCAGCCCCTAGAACGAAATAATGACAGCAGTTATAATGGCCACGACTCGCTGTCTGTCCTCCGAGGGCCCGGCTGGGGCTTTTCAGGCAATGCCGCGTGGTGGGTGCTGCCACCCCTACTTTACAGAAGAGGAAACTCCAGCCCAGATGAGCACGGGGCCTAGTCCCCGCCTCCCTCCCAGCTAGTGAGGGGCCCAGCTGGGGCGCGAACCCAGTTCCAAAGCCCCTGCTCTCTGCCACGCCCTCAGTGAGATCCAGATGTGCTTGGCTCAGACTCTGCAGTCGCCTGCAATCTGTTAAGCACTTGCCTGCAACAAATGTTAGTATCATGATGACTATAGTGAGGAGGCTATTCCATTCAGACTCCACGCTCGCAAGGCTGGAGAACCATGGGTGCCATCTGGGCCTCAGCGCAGCCTCTTCTCCGACACGGTCTAACACTGAGAGTGTGAGTGTGTGTGTGTGCGCATGTGTGGTGGTTGGGGGCACAGCACAGCGAGGTGCCCCCGGCGTGCACGAGCCTGGAAACACCTTGGCCCGGAGCCTTCTGACTGAAGACCTCTTGGCTTCTGTGCTGTTCCTCTCGGCCGACTCCCCCTGGGCAGCCTGGAGGAGGGGGCATGCCTTCCCCAGTCCTGCAGAAGTTCCACACAGCTCACAGATGACCCTTCTCCACGTACTTTCCCATTGCCCTGCTGTGGCTGGCGGTAGCAGCAGAAGCTACTCTGGAAGCCTGGCCAGGGGCTGGTCACGGGTGGTGTGCAGCCCCATTTTCCTCAAGTGCAAGGTGAGGACATGTAGGACGAGGACTGCCGTGTGAGGGCCGCCTCGGTGCCAGGAACCGAGCCAGGCGCCCTGCACACGGGACTCCATGCACTCTTGGCACCCCCTGCAGGAGGCATGAAGACTCTCGGGAGCGTGCACAGGGGCCGCCCTGTGTGACTCAGAGCCAGGGAGGGAGGGCCTGGGTTCGCACACGTACAGAGCCCTCACTCTCCTTCTTGGAGAAGGACGCTGAACCAGTCACTTTCCACAGCTCTTGAGCCACTCTTATCACTTTAAGAAGTTTCCAGGAAATAAGTCTGAGGCCTAAGGGAGCCCTAGATCGACACATTAACCAAGCTTAGAAATAACCCACCTGTCCAGACCCTATCGCATTCTTTCAGCAGCGCACTATCAGCTAAACTAACAGGACAAAGGCCGATGGCTTTGCTGCAGTCAGAAACACAGTGGAGACCAGTTTCTCAAACTGTGTTCCTCCCAAAGGTTCTTAGGCACTTGCAAGCTGCCAGTGTACTAAAATTGCCTTCAGTTTAGTAACTTTTTTAAAAAACCTACTTATTTTTCCTATAGAGACAAACTTCCTCTTTGCAGTGATAACTTGTAAGTGAAAGCCAAAATGTCACAGAAGGCGGCACTGGGTCTTCAGGTGAGGCCTCTCTCTGAGGCTGCCGATGTAGCTGGGGGCTCTGCTGCGCTGTTTCCCTTTCGTGATGTAAAGAGCCCACGTGAGAAAGCCTGCAGGGTCCAATTGCTCCAGGTGCCCAGGTGTTCCCACAGTCGTGAAAAGCCTGCCAGGCTCTCAGGGTTTCTTTCCCTGAATCCCTGGATTTCAACAGGTCAGCGAGGCGCTCAGACCCTCAGGTGCCCCCAGGCCAGGGGAGGCAGCAAGAACTCACAGGGGAGGGGAAAAGCCACCCACGGTGGAGTCGGAAACACTGGCAGGTTTGAGATGGTTTATGCTGAGTGTAAATCTGGGCCTGTTTAACAGAATGAGACAGGGCTGCGTGTCCTGCATGAGCCTCAGGAAGAGAGAAAAGCAGAATATACCCAGATGTAGCTGTAAAATGTTACTTCGCACACTTTTGAATTATCTGGATTCTTTTCAACAAATGTCTATCACTGTACATCACCGTGTGAAACATGCAATTGGGGGATGGCTGCCTCTGAGAAGGGGGAGAAGGGCGGGAGACGGAGGGGGCTCCTGGTGGCTTTAGCTTTACCTGAAACGGGGTCCTTCTGAAGACAAACTTGGAAGCAGCTATGACAAACTGTCAACCAGTTACCTCTGCGTGTCAGTGGGACGTGATGCCTGTTATACCATCCTCTGCATCTTCTGTCCACTGCGCGAGCCGACGTGCTCGAGAAGCCCCAGCTGCCCCATCCTGAGCTACCCAGGCACGGGAAAGCGCTCCTTCTTTGGATAAAAAGCAGAACGCAGCCATCATGTGCTGAAGTACAAATTTAATAAAGCCTTTAGCAAGTTTTAATCCATAAGTTATCCATGAAAACAAAAAAACCCACAATTTTTTAGAGCCATCAAGAGCCGTCAAGGTGTCAGTGAACACCAGCTATAAAAGAACAGAGTCAGTGTTTTAGATAGTGCAATATTTCTAGCTGTTGAAAAGAAGAATTTAAACAAAATTACAAACTACCCTTCCTCGTCCAAAAACAAAGTTGATGTTGGTGCTTAGAACCCACCCTCTCCCCAATCCCACGCTGGCCGATTCTCAGGTAATAAAACCAGGATGGGACCAAACCCCCTCGTGCAGGCTGACAACTATTTAGGCCCCAGCGGAAATGCACAAACCTGCTCAGGGTACACACACACACCTTCAGAAGAGATCTCCAGAGGAACTGAGCATTTAAGGGAAGGGGCAAATCCATGGAATCAGAGGGTACTAACGAATCTTAAATAATAATAAGTTCCTGTCTGTCTTTAAATGCCCTGCCAACTTTCCATCAAAGTAAAATGGACACTGTTCTCCAGAAGTCCAGGGGTTCTGAGAGAGCCAGGCTTGGAGGCGGCAGGACACTGGTGCCCAGCTGAAAGCCTCTAGGGGAGGATGGAGATGGGCCTTGGCCTCCTTGCTGCCAACAGGAAGGTTCTTGGGGGGGGGGGGGGGGGGAGTGGGTGAGAAGAGAGCTGTAAGCCCTAAGCTGGTACACACAGCGGGGGAGGGACCAGGCACTCCCGGCTTCCATTCTGGCTTCAGTCTTGGTGGTGGGGATGCACAGGGAGGGTGAGGAGGTGGGCGAGGGTGGATGGCGCTCAGTATAGACCACCAACATGGCCTTTGCCTCAATTCCCTGGATCTAGAGTAAAGTTCTCATGATAAAGGTAAAGAACAAGGGCAAAAGAGTAAAACGGGCTAGAAGAGAAAATGAAGTAAAAACAAAACAAACAAAAATAGCCAACCCAGAGGGCACGTGAGTTTCCTCAGCCGCACGAGCGTCTGGCAGCGGGAAGGGCTGCCAGATCCCCTGTGCTGAGGAAGGGTGAGGAGCAAGACCCCAAGTTCTCGGGCTTCTGCGACTACGGAGTAAAGCCACTTCCCCGACGGGAGAGGCTCCTTCCACTAGTGTTTGTTCCTGACTAGATAAGAGGCAGGGCGAACAAGCAGGGGACAGGCAGCTGGCCCCTCAAGAATCAGCAGGCTTTGACTAACAGCCAGCACCTTCTGGAAACGGAGCTGCTCTTCAGGGCCAACAGGTTTTTTCTTCCAAACCCAGGATGCCAATGTGAATGCGCAAGGTGGGAACAAGCCAGTGGAGGCCCCCTGGCAGCTCAGCCTGCCGAGGACTGAGTATCTGAGAAGGGGCACTGCCGCTTGTGGAACGGGTAGCTTCGAGGTGGGGGCAGCACCCAGAACATCCTGTGCCCCACGGCCTCCCCAGCAGGCGGCTCTGCTTCCCTGGGGAGCAGGTGGGCCTGGCTGCCTGGAGCGAGGCCACTGTGGACGGAGTGGAGGCCGAGACTCTGTCGGGTGCATAGAGGCTTGGAAAGGCCTGACCTGAGTAGAGTTTTCAGAAATGGAAGGAGCGCGTTGCAGTTGCACGCACAGTAGGCTTCGTGCTCTCAGGCCCACGTCATGAAAACTGCTCTGGGCCTTGGAGTTCCTGGGACTCGTTCATGCACAGCTCTCTCAGAGAGTTAA
Organism: Equus quagga; assembly: GCF_021613505.1. Classification (NCBI taxonomy): domain Eukaryota; kingdom Metazoa; phylum Chordata; class Mammalia; order Perissodactyla; family Equidae; genus Equus; species Equus quagga. The sequence continues at coordinate 80,899,010 of NC_060281.1, forward strand.
GGAAAGAAGACGACTCACAAAAAGGCCCGACTATGGAGAAGAGAAGCCCTCCGCACTCCCGGCCTGGGCTTCAGGCCACTGGAAAGGAGGAAACAGGACCAATGCTGGCAGGATCTGGAGGTTTATTTTCAACACCCCCTTCCCATTAGTGTCACCTGGAGAAGGCTGTGTAGAGTTGTCAGGTGTGTCCACAGTTCTTGAGGCCACAGGGGAGTCTCATGGCTATAGAGAGGGTCTGGGGGCCGCTGTCACTTGGCATGTCAATCACACTCCCAAGGGAACACTGCCTCCTGGAGCTGAAGGTCCCTGTAGCCCGGGAGCCTGCAAGGGCACGGGGGCAGGCCCGGGGCGGGAGCTAGGAGAGCTCAAAGCCCGTGTTCATGCTGATGGCGTAGCGCAGCTTCTCCCGGAGGACGCTCTTCTTGCTGTAGTTGGGCAGCTTGAGCAGGTTGAAGCAGGTGGAGGAGGTGGGCAGACGGCCGCCTGGCTCCCGCTTGCGGATGGTGAAGAAGCCCCGGAGGACGCTGCCCAGGGTGTCCCCAGTGTCCTGCAAACACATACCACAGCCTCAGGATAGGAGGTGCCCGGCATAAGCGCCTAGGCAGGTGCCAAAGAGGGTAGCTGAGGAGAGGGCCTGGCCAGCCCCTGGGTGTTAAGCAGAGAGTGGGCGCTGCCGTGGCACACCTGGGCCTGTGAGCGGACACCGATGCCTGAGGCCAGCCCCCAAACTGGCCAACTGGCCCAAGTGGCCCTGAGGGGTGAGTGCACAGAAGCAAGCCTGGCTCCGCAGGTCTTGCACAGGGGAATCCTGTATTAAGTGAGCGCGTGGAGATGGGGCCTCCAGTTAACTGTGAGTCATCAGTTAACCAATTTGCAAAGAGCCAGAATACTGTAAAAATACTTTAGGTGCCACTTCTGCATGCAGCCTGACACTGTCTCCCTGACCTCGCAACACGGTGGCCCATGGCAGACTGTGACTCGGGGCAGCCATCCTTCAGTAAGGGGGCTGAGGATCATTAAGTGTCACGTGGGAAGAGGGATCCGGAGCCCAGACCACAGCACCCTGAAAGGCAGTCACATTCAGAGGCGACCGGGTTTTCATGGAGGGTGGCAGGGGTGAGACACCTTTAACAAGAGCGACTATCTGAACATCCCCACGCGGAGCCTGACAACCCCCAAGGCACCCCTTCTCCCTTCACAGATGAGGGCACAGAGCAGCTTGCCCACATGCGCGCAGCCGGAGGGTGGAGGAGTCTGACCCCAGCCCACGCCTGTCCAGTTCCAAAGCCCGTGTCCTGCCCCTCTCCCACACTGCCTCCCGGCCCTGAGCCATTCTAAACACACCCCAGGTACTCTCCCCTGTGGGAGTGGAGAGAAAGGGAGAGCTGAGGCCCAGAGCAGCCTGAGTCCACGGGCACTCTCTGCAGGGCCAGCCTGCTCTCCTGGCTGGAGAACCGAGGACCTCCTACCCGGCTCTGAGGAGCCCAGCTGCCCGCTCTAGGGTGCAGCCTGGGTGAAGGTCCCAGCTGGTAGGCACAGCAGACAACAACCAAGAGTGGTGAACCCCTCCCTCAGCAGCGGTACCTGGTCATCAGACACTTCAACACAGCGGATGGAGAACGGAGGCTTGAGGTAGGCAAATCCCAGGAGTGGGGGCCTGGAGCAGCTGGTCACAAACTGCAACACAAGGCAGGGCCGGGGGACAGAGTGGGGCTCTCACTCCCTCAGAAATGGGCCCTTTACCAGTTGAGCTGTGCTCTTTAGCTTTCTCCAGTCATTGCATCATTCATTAACTGCTGTTCAGCAGGCAGGATGCATACAGGGTGCATTTTGCCCAAGAACTGGTACTCGTCTCACATCTCTCTTAAGGGTGCTGCTCTCTGGGGCTAAAACACATGAAATCCACACCAGCTGACATGGCTAATCACTTGTGGGAGTCAACCCAGGGGCTGATGGAGCACGTGCGGCTGAGGAGTTCAGGAACCACACAAACTCCCCAGCGGGGACTGCTCTCCAGTGGGACTGCCATGCAGGCAGCAGGAATCACAGCTGCTGACTGACACCGTTCCTTAAGGTGATGCCATGCAATGAGAGCAGCGGAGAGGAGAGGGTGAGGTAGCAGCTGGTGGAGCCACTGAGTGTGGCACGGGAGAGAGGGCTGTGCCAAGAGCTGAGGGCCTGGAGCCAGGACACAGGGAGCCCTGGTGCGGACACACCACCAACTGTACTCACTCACTTTGCACTGGCTTCCTGCTCAGCTTCCTAGCCACGCAGGGGAGGAGGCGGAGGGGTGCTCACCTGGGCACCCTGGCCTGCTGGTTTACAGAGCAGTCTGTGAGCTGGGCTCCTGGGAGCCCTCTCTGACAGACAAATCTGCTCTCAGCACACTGAGAAGAATCAGGCCTCGGGAGCCAGTGAGGTGGAGGGGCAGACCCAGGTACCAGGCACCCCAAATGGGGCCCAGGGGCAGCCAGCCACACTTTCCTGCCACACTCTTAGAATTCCTTGCATCTTCCAGATGGCAGCACCTGTGTTCTTTCCCCAACTGTGCTAGCTCATGCCTGGACAGAAGCATGTGACCAACCTGGAAACCCAAGTGACAAACCTGCATAGGAAAGTCCTGAGAAAGCATTCACTTTAATTCAGTGTTAACCAAAAATGCTCTCCCTTCCCTAGGGGATAAAGGGATCGGCTACTTACAACATGAAACTGTGCTTTACAATTCTGTGGCAAGTTAAGTGTTTGGATCTTAAAATAAATACTACCATTTAAACAACGGTACAACGGTTGTGAGATTCCTGAGACCATCCAAAGACAATTTATGTGTGTCATGCTTCAAAAATAGTTTTTACAAAAAGCATCGACAAGATACATTACTGTCCTACTATATTTTATCTTCCACCATAAAAACCACAGCAGCAGCTCCTACTCAGAAAGCACTGCAGTTTCCACACCGTGCCGAGTGCTCTGCAAACCTGACCTCGTCTAACCACTCCACAGATGCTGTGGGATTCAACCGGTTTTCAGGAGGAGGAGACAGATCCAGAAGAGTCTGCACACATCCCAACTCAGGCCGCTCAGACGTGCTGCCTGCTGGAGGCCAGGGCTGGTCAAAGAAGGGAGGGACACTTTCACCCTCCCGGGACAGGAGGAACGGAGGGCACGGGAACCCTCCGGGTGCTCTGCTGTCACTACATTTAAAGAAAGCACAGTCAGAGCCACTCCTGTGCAACAGCGCCGTGTCCTGCCCTGGCTCGGGGGCCTGTCTGAAGCTGTAGAGATGGGCAGGCACAGGACAAGGAACTGCAGGTTTGGTGACAGGCTATCTAAGGACACAAATGCGCCCAGTGTGAGGGGCAACGGCTGCACAGTTGGGAGACACTGGCTTGCCTCTCTTCCTAGCAGAGGCAGGGTGAGTGGATTTACAGGCCGGCAAAGACTGCGTTGCCTACAAGAGGCACTGCTGGAAAAACCAAACCGACTCCCGTGAGAATCAACTTCGGGAATTACATCTGTCTGCCAACCCCCCGAGTCCCTCGAGACCCGCAGGGACGACTAGTGTGTTTCTGTATCTGTGGACGGCAGTGAGGGCCTCCTCCACGGGAATGATCTCTCCTCAGAACAAGCCAAGGAGAAGGAAAACTGCCGCCATTTCAACTGGAGGTGATACTGTCCACGTTGCCTCAACAACTGAGGTCACGTGAGACCATTCTAGAACCCAAATGTCCAAAGGAAAATATTCCCAGGCGCTTAAATTTACCCCCTTAATATGGCAAAGTATTCATGATAAAATATCAAATAGAACAGCAGGTGGCAAAGTGATATGATTCTATTTTTACAAACATATATACACACATAACACGTCCAGACAAGTGTGTGTCATCCAGTGTCCTATAAAACACTGTGTCGATGTCAGTAACAAAAAACAACACAGCGGCATTGGGGGAACATTTTGAACCTTTACAACTTTAAAGACACCAGCGCAGGGGCACTGGTTAATGTCAGCAACTCTATTTGCAAAAATATCCATTGCTATCAGCCTACTCGATCATGTGTTTCACTGGAACATGGTGTGTGTGTGGTGTTGCATGTTTCACACTATTGAGAAAAACGGTCCACAGAGGTAGTCCCTGGTGAGTAGGGATGGAGAGTGTTTAAAAGTTTGCTTGTCTGTATTTTCTTAAGTTACTTTACGGTAAGAAATACCATTTACTTCTACAATGGAAGGAAAAGTAAGAAACAAGATGTTAGCTTGAGCAATGACTGGATAAAGAAGATGTGGTGTATGTATGCAATGGAATACTACTCAGCCAGAAAGAAGACAAATTCATCCTATTTGCAACAACATGGAAGGACTTGGAGGGAATTTTGCTAAGCGAAATAAGCCAGACTAAGAAAGACAAACACCAGATGATTTCACTCATATGTGGAATATAAACAAACACATGGACAAAGAAAACAGTTCAGTGGTTACCAGGGGAAGGGGGCTGGGGGGTGGGCACAGGGGGTGAAGGGGAGCACCTATGTGGGGACAGACAAGAAATAATGTACAACTGAAATTTCATAATGATGTAAACTATTACAAATTCAATAAAAAAAATAAATAATAATTTTAAAAAGTAAGAAACGAGATGTTGCAAGGCCAGTAGCAGCAAACTGACGAGAAGTGCTGAGCCCCACAAGCACGCCCGCCCACATAGGCCTGTCTCTCAGAGGGGTAAGTGGCGGGCTGGCAAGCTCACAGGCTCGCCCTCACCTCGAGCTCCTCTCTGTTACTGCTTTACTGACTGGGTAGGCCTGTCTATGGGAGAGGATGCTGACAAGATGAGGTCCCCTAGATAATTTCATTTTTTCCCCAGTGTAAATTATTACATCGCTGGCCTTCTAGGTTTATGAGAATATCTATGTATGCATGAAAGCATTTATAGGTAACATATAAAATACCTTCAGAAACATTGCTCTCTCGTCGGGCGTGAAGTCAGAGGCCAAAATATCCCAGAGCCAGATAATGACCCTGTGACTTCCATGAAAACCGCCGTAGTACACTGTGTGTTTCCTGAAAACAAGCCAGACAATGAGCTCAGCCACACATGCTAACAGGTGCTCACATACACAGGAAGGCACAGAATTTAGACAAGCAGCACAGCAAACTCCAGCAGGCCGGGCAACTACTAACTTCTGGTAAAGCCAGAGGTTCGTGCCTTCGTAACCTCACACCCCTGGAAGCTAAATGGGCAGAGAGTTCTAGAGCTGGCCCCACTGCTCCCAAGCAGAAGCCAACAGGAGCTCCTGCAATACGATTTCTTGGAATTTCAGAGAGCCCTGCAGTCCTCAAGACCCTGCCATTCTCAGTCTCTAGGTAGACAAGTGGTTGTGCTTTTATCCCAAAGCAACTCACCCAGTGGTCAGGGAGGAGGGGGACAGGTGGAGACGGGCTCCTGAAACAACTCTCCAAAGGAACTCAGCAAGGGAGCAGCTGGTTCTAGGAGGCCTAAGAATTTCCCCCTCCCCCTCACTCGCCCCTTACTTTAAATCTTCCAGATCAATCTCAGCATTGTCACCAGAGATGAGACGCTGTAGCTCAGGGGTGGAGAACATCCGGGTCCACTCGGGTTTGATAATGGAACGGAATCCGCTAATGAGGGCAGCTGTCTGGTTTTTGATTTGAGTGTGCATCCGAAAATGTGCCATCAGATGGATGTAGCTAATTCTGTGGCCAACAAGAGAAAACAATGGAAATTAACAGGACAGGGGGCTGTTACCAATGGCTGAAAGATGAGTCCAGTCATCTCTGAACCATTTTACAAAAACACAAATAATAGCACAGCATTCCACCAGAATGATGGCGGCGATGATGATGATGATGATGATGATGATGGCTCTCCTGAATGGCACGTGTGCCACTGTGAATGCGCTAAGTGTTCAAGGGCATCAGCTCACTCACTCCTCTCAAAACACCAGGGGGTCCTACATCAGGATAACACCCACTGGGTCAAGAATCAAAGCGAGACATTCTCCAGGTGAGGAGAGGACCCTTCCTAGTATAAAGGCACTTTCTGGACCTTTATTTAACTTCATTGTTTCAGACATAAACCAATTCAGATATGTCAGTCCTCCAACAGTCTTTAAAGCAGAGAAAAATTGTTTCATGTTAAAACTTCAACCAAAGCCTTGCTAATCTGGACCAAGAGTCTAGGCCATGACAATGTGGGCCTGCAGCAGGTTTTCACTCAACGCAGCTGGCTTACGTTTAGGTTCACCTGGAAGTCAGAGCACTAACAACATTCCTAGCAGAGGGACTTGTGGGTCTGCTTTTATGAAGACAAGGATCTCACCTACAACTGTATAACAGAATACAATTCTTTTGAACAGGTTAAATACATTCCAAGAGGCTCATTACCATCGCTGATTTCTCAGCAAACCATTTACTCAGAGATGGAAGAACTTGAGCCCGGCCCAGGTACAACTCTCAAAATTCCAAATTAGTACAGTTCTAAGTAAATCTCATTTACCCGACAATGCTTAGAGCTGAGTTACTGACCTTGAAAATATCCCTATTTAAAAAAAATTATCCAGCTGCAAACTTGCACATTAATACACTTAAATACGACTTTTCCTATTATTGCTACTCCTTTCTTGAACTCTTCGAAGCAGATTACTGATACTGTTCCATTTTACCACAAGACAGGTAGTGTGGGAGACATTCTCCTTTAACATCTAGGAAGTGCAAGATCAAATATCACCCCTAAGGCGAGGAAAACTCGCGTTGCCAGGCCTTTTAAGATAGTCTGTAGAACTGAATACCTCTGCCTTATCCTGAGGTTTTACATTAAGAACATGGAAGACTTTGTGAAATGACTTTCTACAAGGAAGTTTCAAGGCAGAACAGGAATTTCACTCCAACACAGGGTGCATGGACCCACTTCCTCTGGCTGTTATACACACAGCTTCTACCATCAACCCTGTGCCATAATGCCTGGCAAAACGGGGCCATCTGAGGGTGGCCAACTCTATGTGACATGTCACATATCTGCTGATGGTGACAATCACTGCTCTCATTTCTTAAGGCCCTCCTTTGAGCTAGACATCCTGGAAGGTATTGTACGTGGGTTATCTCATGTGAAGCCCTCTGAAGAGATGGGTGCAGGGCACATGGCAGGCAGAAACAGGATCCACCCCTGCTCTCTGATGCCCCCAGGCAGCTCCTCCCAACCTGTGTTCTCTGTTCGTTCTCAGTTGTCAAACTAATGCCCCGTGGCCAAGAGTCAAAACCGGTGTATTTCAATCATGATGAGAGTTAGGTCTGTTCTTCTGACTGTTCTGGCAATCTAATAAAAGCTCCCCAAGCATGCAGACTGACCGGACCACTTGACCCGAGAGGGACATGATGCTCAGGAACATTGGGCTGTAATGTGCATCTGATCCAAATGACTCACCCAGCGGGACTGAGCTCTCACTTGTCATTGAAGAGAGCGATGCTCAGATTAACAGTTCAGATGCTCAGCTGAGCCTGGTGGCAGGAGAAGATTGATGGATTGACAAAAGGGCCAATATCTACTCCTCCTGCCAGGTTCTACGGTTTTAATTAGGTGAGAACAGGGCCAGGCGGAGACAGCGCATTGAGGGGTTTTGCTTCTAGGGACCAAAGAGGATGACATTTATGATAGATTCCTAAAAGCCTGTTATCTGTGATGATAGCTGCCAGGCCTCAGAGTCTCCCCATGTCTAAGGACCCATCTGCTGCATTTGACTTCATCACCGTGTCTTCTCAAGAATCATGTTTTATACAATTGTCACATGCTATCATTCCAAAATGATCTGCCCCTCCGAGGTGTCTTTCCGCCTCTGTGCCCTCTGGGTTCAGGACTGCGTGCCTGAACAGTTCGGAATCCATCTGTCTGCATCTAGAGCCATCATTCAATTCCTGGGAACACTGCAGCTTGGGTGCCTCTGACCTTAGAAGTGCTACAGCAAAAAATAAATTGTCAATTCTTATTTTGCAAATAGAATTTAATACGATTTCAGCCTATGAACTGTAACCAGTAAATTCCATTATGATATTTATGGCCTCTTTCTACTTCAATCCATCTTAATAAATTCTCAAAGCAAGCCTGGAGAGCAGAATGAAGTCTTTTCAAGTGGTGGCCTTAAGAATCTAATTGCTATACTCACTTATTTTCATTGGTAACAGGGATGGTCTTCCCTCCAGGAACCAGTTCATGGCAAACCAGCTGGGGGAGAAGAGGGGGAGCAATTACTCAAGAATTCTAATGGGGAAGTAAAACTTCCTGAAGACAAAAGGCCCCGTCGCCAACAGCCATAATAATAACAGAATTAACATGGGCTATGTTTGGAAACAATCATTTTCACAAAAAGCCAGGACTTAAATATCAATAAGTGGACCCTGCACGATCAATATGAATGGTTTCTCCTCATCCGATCCTGGTTTGAACATCTGTATTAAGGCTTCAGATGTCACGGAGGGGAACGTGTTCACATTTAAGAGCACAGAAGGATGGTTAAGGAAATGTTGGTACAACCACACCCTGGAATACTGTGCAGCTATTAAAAAAACATGAGGAAAATGTGTATTTATTGAAGAGGTGGGAAAAAAAGCAGATTATATAACCACATGCTTGGTATGGTACCATTTCTGGAAAAAAAAGAAGTTATATATGTTCCCAGGGAGAAAAACCTGGAAGGACACAGGCCACATGTTCACAATGGCACTCTCCTGTCATCAGCATTTGGGTGGTTTTCATTTTCATCTTTATGCTCATACTGTAGCTGAATTTTTAGTTGAAGAAGTTTGCATTTCTCTTATAATCAGGAGAGGAAAATTAAAAACGTCAGGAGGAAGGCTCAAAATCTGATTAAAGATTTGAAAAGTATAGAATCAACTGCTTTCCTCAACTTCAATAACTTCTGTGGGTCGCCTAAAAATCAAAGACTGTATAATTTTAATAGAAATTCTATTAATACAACATATGACAACTCTAAAAACATAGAAAGGAAGAACAGTGGCCTCCATTCCACTGCTATCAACATCCGGGGTACACTGGAGGATTTTAAAGCTGGGAGGGCCTTTAGGAATCACCCAGCCTGGTGTTTCCCATAAAAGGTTCCAGGGAACACCTTGCCTGTGAACTGGTAGGTGGAGACTCATTCTGTGAGATGGCATTCTCTCCTCTCTGAAAGAGGAGCTCTGTGATCAAACAAGCTAGGGAAAGCTGAGGTGAACACAGCCACACCAGGTTTCTTCCTCATAGGCTTCTCAGAGTCCCTATATGCCAGCGTGCTCGGTGGCTCTTCAGGAGGAAGGCAGGGCATGCAGGCATCCACAGAGCCTCCAGTGACACTGGTCCCAGCAAGGACTCACATTTGGGAAATGGCACTTTCTGAGATAAGGAAAGTGGCTCAGAGAGACTGAGTGACCTCTCTGAGGACGCAGGCATGGCTCCAAGAAGCCAGCCCTGCACCAATAATCAGCTCACGGTGCGGCTTCTCCAGAGCAGTGCTCAGGCCACGCATGCAGAGGGTCAGGCAGGTGTCCACTGGGAGGCTACCGGAAGGGGCTGGGAGCATTTCAGAGAAAAGCTGAAAGGAAAAATTCTGGGAGGAAACACCTCTGCCACCACGATTTCAAGGGTCTTTTTCCCCTGCTCTGCTCTTTATGATGAGGACAAACAAGGACAGGCTTCTGTTAGAGGCACTTCTCGGGTGGCTTCTCCCATTTAAGCCATAATCCTCCGTTTGTAACAGCTAATCCTCACCATGGTAACGAAAAGCAGTGTTACAAATGCAGAGTGAGAGCTGCCATCAGGAATGACTCTACGTGCCCTCTAAGCAAAGCAGCGTCTCGGGAGGAGCTCTCCAAGGGGCGAGCAGGCAGAGGCCGGGTCGGCTGGGAACGGAAGGGAGAATGCCCTCCCTCCTGGCAAGGCGGGAGAAGGATGGCTGAGGGAGATGGAGAGGATGAGGGGCCAGACAGACAGGCCGACAGAGCCTCAGTCTGTGGACCTCCTGGGGAAAACACCAAGAGTGGGGCAGGTCTCAGGAAGTCCACCGAGGGAGGGCAAGGAGAGTTCAGCCACAGAGGCTGACCTACCTGACCCATCACGTCCTCGTCATACGACAGCGTCAGGCCCAGGTCAGAGATGTCCCCATCGTAGCGCTAATGCAACAGAGACGGGGAAAACATAAGGGCCAAGGAGCACAAGAGCCTTGAAGAATGTAATGCTCCCCTCCTACGAGGTCTGCTTGGGCAGTAACCACTGCGGCTGCTTCAGCTTGAAGCAAGGAGAAAGGTCAGCCACCACCTCGAGGAAGGAGGCTGTGAGCATCAGTCCTGAGAGGGAGTGCTCAGAAGGGGACGAGGGGACCTGCTGTGGCTGTGGGCGGGCCCCTTCACTACAGCAGGAAATCTCATCCCACCACACGACAGGGTAAAGTTTGAACCCTGCGCGGCTTCACTCCACCGTGAGCCCACACCAGCATTCGGTCAAGCCCTCCCGCCTTTCCACACTGACCTTAATGGAAGTGAGGTTTTTATAGAACTCTGAGTCCAGAGAGGGCAGTTCGTCCACAGAACTGTAGAAGACACTGTGGTGGTGCCCGAGCAGCTGGCTCAGGAAGAAGGACGCGAAGGGCACATCCACCACAATTCCCTGGGAGAGAGGAGACAGAGGCTTGCCCTCCACTGGCCAGGAGCTGGGCTTGCGGATCTCATCAAAGGTGGCTCTGGCTGCAGAGGGGCCCTGAGGGAGCCAATGGCATCTCTAGACACTTCCTAAATTTTCAATCTGGAGAGCAATACTTGCCCATCATTTAAGAAACACAATCGAGTGCCTCCTGGGGGGACATTACAGCAGAGTGGCTAAGGGCACAGGCTTCGGAGTTACACAGCTCAGGGATCAAATCCCAGTTCTGCTGCTGCCAGGCCACGGGACATCGGCTTTCTCACCTGTACATGGGGACCAGCACAGCCCCTCAGTATTAACGATTAAATGAGCAGGGTGTGGAGGAACACAGAGGACAGGCTCTCACCTGGAGGCCGGCCAGGGGCAGCTTCCATGATGAAGAGATCCCTAAGCTGGTCCTAAAGGAGCACATGGCGTGCTCCAGGGCTGGAACACAGGTCTGCCCAGCCACAGCACAGGCTGTGAGGCGGGGGAGGCACACTCACAAGCCTCCTGGAGTCTGGACTCTACCCTGAGGGCAGCAGGGAGCGCTGGGAGGCTCTGAGCAGGGAAGCGTCAGATCCGAACGTTATGTGGGGAACGGCCAGGAGGAAGGCAGGAGGCCAGGATACAGCCAGGAGGCCGTGGCCTAATGCCAGGCACTGCTGACAGATTGTACCAGGTGGAGAGAAGTGTGCAGACTGCAGAGACTTAGAAGGGAGAGTCAAGCACCTTGATGATGCCCCGTCACAGACATCAGGAGAGAAGTGAGTTAACGCCAGTTGCCCCTCACACAGGGCCCAGGATGTCCTAACTTCTCTCATCTGTACTATTATTGTTGGAGAGGGAGGGGACAGAGACTAAGCCCAGGAAATGGAGGACATTCACAAAAGGGGAGTCCTGCTTTTCAGCTGGCCCAGACTGTTCTGGGTCTGAGTACAGCTACACGTTTAAAGGAAAAACACGGCACATGCCCAGGTAGGTCCCCATGGGATTTTTTTCGAAATGGGAATGAACTGAGATGTCGTCTCCATTTTGCGGATGTGGAACAGAAGCACAGACAATGAGCCCAGGTCATCAACTGGTCCAGGGCAGGAGGAGGACTGGAGGGAGTCTGGGCAGGGACTCGGCTGGGGCACCTGACTTCCTCATGGCCAGAACTGAGGCTGTTTACACAGAGAGAACGGCGGATCCAGTATGTTGGCTCACATGGCCTCCCTCCCTCAACCGCCAGGCTGTGGGCTCTGCCTTTGGCAGGCATCCTGGTTTCCCAAGGGTTTGCGATGGGGTGGGAGATGAGTGCTGCTCAGGGGGCTCACATCCTTGGTGCCTGGGTGAGGAGCCTGGGCCCTGGGTAAGGTCCCCTGTGGCTCTGGAGCCCACTGTGAAGGCCGCAAAGACTGGCTGATGACAAGCACGTGCTGCGGCTTTCCTCCCTTCCTAGGAAGTGGGACTCTCAGAGCAGAGGGTCAGGGCCACCTGGGGGTAGTTCTGCCAGCTAGGCTCTCAGTGGAGAGGGACCAGGAGCTGTGTGGGCCTCACCCAGGGCCCGCACAAGTCCACTCTGCCCTGACTCCATGAGGCCAAGGAGCAGAAGCTCAGACACCCTTCCTCCTGATAACAGTGTGGATGGCAGTGCCGACTTCCCTGTTCCAGGCGCCAGGCACCGCCTGAGGCGTTTTACCTGTATCACCTCCTTCACCCTCTACGGTAAGTCGAGAACACGGCTTTTATTATCTGCACTTCACTGATGAGGACAGGGGCCTATGGAAGTAAGCGACTTTATGCGCCTCAGCAGACCCACCTTGACCAGCTGTCTGGGCTACCTCCCACCTCAAGCTCTAGTCTGCAGGCAGCTCCCAGGCGCCTCTGGCTCACTTCGAAGCACTCACTCAAATAATGACAAATTTTAAAACAACCGTAACAACTATGAAACTGCACCAAATGCTGCCCTCCTACACAGGGACCAAACTCCGCTGTGGAGACCTGCTCTGCACACCGCTCCCAACCCCTCAGGGAAGCAGAGGGCTGGCTTAGACTCAGGCCAGCCTGGGTTCAAATCTGGGTTCTGCTGCTTTAACTAGCAATGAGACTTCTCAAAGTCTTGGTCCTCTCATCTTCATGTAAACAGGACAGCAGCAGCCATGCCACAGGACTGCTGAGAGGATTAAATGAGGCAACACGTGGAAGGCACCGAGTATTTCTGTCCAGTAGTCTTCGTTCCTGTCCCTCTTTCCCTGACTTGATCCTAATGACAGGTAGTTTACGTGGCTGGGCTTGAACACACGAATGTATATGAAGCCCATGGTACTTCTAACGTTTTATTTCCCATTCCAGTTCAACAGTCCTTAACACGCCTACCTCATACACGGCCTTCCCCAGCATCTTGCCCACAAACTCAAAGAGCTGCAGGTAGTTCTCATGAATGTAGGACGTGGGCGAAGGGTAGAGTCTCTCATCCCCACTGGTTGTCTGCAAGGCAAAACGGACGGGTAGAGGCAGAGAGGTTAAATGCTTTGTAATGAGCAAGCCCAGCCCTTCACTTCTCATTTGTCACCTCGCATTTGGCTGCTGTCAATCTCGCTCTCGCTCCCCTTAAGTACCTTGAACAGATTGAGCGCCGGATCGAACACCCTCTTGATGATCTCTTCCAAGAACTCCTTGAAAACGCCGTCTTGATCAATCCCTGCCTCGTCCACCCCGAGGTCATTGACAAACTTCACGCGGATCACGCCCTTCATGGCGTGCTGGGAGAGCTGCCGAAGCTGCTCGTAGCCATCCTGCCGAGGGCAGAATTACAGCCCATTAGGAACACAAGGCCTTCTGCATAATTCAGGGCTCCCTCCTCAAGGCTCTTTCTCCCCTGTGTGAAGCTTTCCCAGTGTAATTACTAAATGTGCAAGTCAAGACGCATGGGCGCATGAGAACAGTTCTCACTTGCTTTTAAACACGAGTCTGTTAAAAGGAAAATTCATCATGGGGATGTGACTTCCCTGCTCTTTGATAAGAGGAGACTGCCCTCAAGAGGATGAAGAGCGGTAAGATGAGGAAATTAGACAAGATGAGTCATGACAAGCTCTCAGCCTTCAGAAAACGGACGGAAAAAAACTGGGACAAGATCTCATCCTCTCTATTTTAATGCTAAGAAATAAAGCTCATGGTAAATCGATCGATCAATGAAACTTACAGACGGCTACAAAATGACACGTAAAAGTACTCCTCACCCCTCAACTCGGGGCACCTTTCTGCAGATCACGAAAGGCCTTGTCAGTCACACTAAGGAATGCAGGTTATATCCTGAGGGCAATGGGAAGCCACAGAAGAGTTTAGGCAGGGAGTGACATGGCTGGCTTTCTGTCTTAAAAACATCTTTCTATTGGCAGCAGAGCAGACAGATGGCAGGGGACAAGGCAGGAAGCAGGGAGACGGGGGTACAGGAGTGATGTTGGGCCTGGATGAGGGCAAGAGCAGTGGGGAGAGAAGCCTCAGCACACCTCTGGCGTGCAGTCAGCTCTCTCAAGACACGCAGCCATTCAGCATGTCCCTCTATCCAGAACTCCAGGACACAACTTTAGAGTTCTACTAAACCCTCTTGTTTAGTTTGTCTCTTGATTCTAATCTGTTGAGGTCCTCCTGGCTCCTGGTTCTGACATCTAATGTATTCCTAGCATGCAGGCGCTGATAAGCAGGCTGCTTAGGTTTTCATTTCTGAGCAGCGACTGTAAAAAATAGTGCTGAACAGGATAGGGGCGAGGGAGGAGTCTCCTGGTCCAACATGAGAGGCCCCATGACCACGGTGAAACTGATATCTTTAGATGCTGTCACATAAGCTGCAAATCAAATCCAGTATCCTCTTGAGGCCACCCCACATTTCACCTTCTCAGTCACAGTGCAGTGCTGTCAGACGATTTGCTAACACGAAAGAGACCATGTCCAGAGCATCCACTTGTCTGCCAGTCTGGTCCCTTGTCACAAAGCAAATGAGGTCAGTATGGCAAGACCTGTTTTGGGGAACTCTTGCTGCCTTCCTGCCAATCCCACTTGCCTTGTGCTCACCCAGTGATCCAAAGGACTGTCCTATGGTGGCTCCCAACCCTATCAGAGGTTAGTCTCCAAAGCTAGAGAGCAAGGAAAAAATCACCTCTAAACTCCCCTAAGTCACCTGAAGGGAACAGGATCATGGTTTTGGGTGCACAGTCCTGAAAAGTACTTTTTCTGTACAACAAGTTGAAAACCATTAAGTTAGATGAAAAGAAGGGAAAAACAGGAAGTCCCCACGCAGGTTCTGCAGTATTTAAATCATTCTGCCTAAACTTAAGATCTTGGCACTGAGTTGAGGATGGGGAGTGCTCCTGCTTGCCTGTAGGATTTCCTCCATCCTGCTTTAAAACGATGCCTCCCTAGCCATGATACACATTGGGAGGTGTGTTAGCATAGTGTTAGGATTAAGCGAGATGGTGTGCGTAAAAGTACCTACCATGCAACCCAGCACATGGCAGAGGCTCAAGGAATGCTTGCTGGAGTCAAAACTCAATTTTGCTTGACCAGCCCCACATCAGCCTCCTCTTTGAAAAGCTGTAGAGAGGAATTTGCCATTGGCCTCCTCTGACATGTTTCCTGTTGTGCCCTACTACCCTCGGGGCACTGGTGCTGGTACACAAGGATTCTACCTGCGCCCTTTGGGAAGGTGAGTGGGAGTAGGGCATTGCTCTTCTCTACTCCATCTCCACGAGTAGACAGAGAGAACAGTGACCTGGGGACAGGAGGGCTGGTTCCCAGGCCCAGCTCTGCCACTAGTACCCGAGTGACTTTGAGAATCTAAACCTCTCTGGCCTCAGTTCCGCCTCTGACAAGGCGAGGGGAAGCGGCTGGACAAGAGTACATCTAAGGTTCCTCCCAGCTCTGAAATGCTACAGTTCCAGCCCCTGTTCCCCTGTGAGGAAGCCCTGCGGCAGGACGTTAGACTAACACCTGGCAGCCTAATACAGAAGCACGGCCTTCAATACAAACCAAACCAGAGGAAACAGAGTAAAAGCCCAGGATATCATATAAGTCTAACACCAACTTTTTGATGCCCCCTTGTGTCCAAATCAAGCAAAGGCCAGTGGGCTGTCATGCTCTATAAGCAAACCACCAGATCCTGAGAACAACTGGGTAACTGAATAACGATCTCTCCCCTTTCTAATTCAATGGAAGACCAGTGATCAATTTCATGACAAGATATATGCTAACAGAATGTAAACAGGAAAACGGACTTGCTTAAAACCTAAGATGGACAGCTCTCCTTTGACATCCCTGAGGGATGTGTTTTCAAAAGCAGGCTCAGGGTACCCAGGACACTGAGGGAATTTCCCATAATAAGGACACTGAGGAGGGAGGTGGGGATTCCATCACTCGCAGGAGACACCAGCCGACTTCCCACCGGTACCGGCCCCATCTGAGCAGGTGTGAGGGCAGGGGATTGAGGACTTCAAGAGACAGGAGGGGTGTGTCCAGGTCCGAGGAGCAAAGTGCTGGAGGAGGGAGTCTCGACAACACAATTAGGCTTTGTCTTCTTTGAGCCAAAGCAGAGGTTGCAAACTGGTGGCCCACTGGGAAGGGAGGTGTTATGTGACCTTCCAGGTATTTTACACAATTTCATTAGTTCACAACACAAAACAGATCTAGGGATTTCATACAGAATCCTGAATTTTGGCCTTCTCTCAAAAAACCAGAGCATTCTGGTGGCCAAACGCCTACATGGCGAGAGTGAGGTGGAGCTGAGTGGAGGTGGCCTCTTTTAAGGGTCACGTGTTCTCCACTGCCCACCCCTCTCTGCTGCTCCCCAACACTGAGGCTGGCTGTCAGCTGTCACCCATCAACTCACTCCGGGGGGCTGCTTTTCTTCAGCAGTTACCTAGATGGAGGGCCGTGCGTCAAGAAAGCAGGAGAGAGAGCAGTGGAAGTGAAGAACATTCTTACTTGTTTAGCATGCAACAAGGTGCTCCTGCGCTGAGACACACTCACCAACTTTACTCTTTCCTGACCTGCAGGGTCCCTGTAGGCACTTAATTTCTTATTCTACTTTTAAGAATGTCAAAAACATCATCCGTGTACCACATGCTGCCTTTCCCTGGCAGATGTGTCAATCACTAGTGGTCGGGGGAACTAAAAGCAGCTCTCCAGGGAGGAGGACTTCAAAGGAGCCCCAAAGGAGACAGCGAAACTGTGTGGGCAGGAAGGGCTGCCACTGCCATTTGCTGGTGGCTGGCTATGTGGCCATGTGCTGTCCTGGGATCCCATGACTGTCCTACACTGCACAACGTGCTAATGGAAGCATGGCTAGAGTGTGATAAAAGGTCCAAGGAGCAAGCACGGGCAAATAAACCAAGCCAAGCCTCTCCTGGGAATGAGGACTTGGGTTCAGTCACCAACTCCAGCACTGGCAAGACTAGCACAAATGGAGCAGGCTGTGCACTGCACAAGCCCAGGGGAGGGTGTGCACACACAATGCACACATCACAGGTACATACATTTATTACGACAGTGTTCCAGCACGTTGTAGTCAGGGTCTTGTTCCAACAAAATCTAAACATTATGACACTTTTCTGCCATCCGGAGGTAAAGTGTTCTGAGGACAGATCCCTATTTCTAATTCACATGAAGTCGCCACACAGTGGTAACCCTGGACACTGGCTTTGCTAAGGCGGGCCACTTCCTTTTTATCTGATGAGTGTGTGTCTAGAGACCTTCTAGCTCAGCCATAAATGCATTTCCCAGTAAGGCTCAGTCAACTTCCCGCCCACACTCCAGCCTCCGCATTCACAGCTGGCAGTCTGGGCAAAATGCCTGCCAGGACAAATGGAGCTTGCACAGGCATGAGGACGTCTACACGTGGCAGCTCCTGTCCTCATTTCAGAGAGGCACCAAGTGTGTGAGGCTCTAGCCCGGGCCCCAGGGGGAGAAGGAAGAGAAATATTGCGCTGCGGGTCTCTGGCCCTGAGGAATGTTTAATCAAGCAGCTCGCAGAGCGGGATGCAGGACAAGCTGTCCCTTTTCCTGCTCCCAGAGCCTTGATTTCAGCGTCCTTAGATCAAGGAGTGACAAGAAGGTTTGCAGAGCCCAGCTCCTTGTGACAGGCTTCTCACCTCCAGCATCCGGGACCGTCGGATGGTAATGTGAGTGACATGAGGGGAGGCCGAGCTGGTTTCCACAAGGCCCAGTTTCTCCTTCTCCTTGGTAACCATGTTTCGGAACAGGAGAACTCTCTGAAACGAGCAAAGGGGAGACCAGAAACAGGGTCAACAACTCTTAATTCCCTAAAACACACTGTGCAAAATTATTGAAACTTAAGTCACGGGAGAGGCAACCAGAACAGGACACTCGAATATGTGCTATAGGTGAGAACCGATTCGGGGGCTTGGGGGAACAGTAGACACTCCCCAAAAAAACTCTTGGGAATTAGAAATAGAGCTGAATACATGCCAAGGAAGCAAGGTTCCAGAAAGAGTGGTCTGGCAGCAGCTAGAGTCTAGCTAAGAATAGTCTAGGAGAAAAAGCATCCTCCTCATTCAGTCAATAATCCACCGTAAAAACCCGGCAGCAAGACAAGTTACAGAGACTGCTTTACAGAGTCGTGCCTGCTTCAAAGGAAATCGATATTATGAATTTAAAAAACAGAAACATTTCAAAGATAATTTTTTCACTTGTAAGAAATTTTTAAAATGATCCTACAGAATAAGGGTCCCTGACCTTTCTCTGCCTCCTCTGTGCCCTCAAGCACACCCTAGTCCCACTAGTAATGTTTCTTAATTATTGTCTGAAGACAACCCTCTCCCCATTTGAAAGACTCTGATGAGCCCCTTTAGGAGGGCATGACCCTCTGCCCCATCCTAGGTTTGAGAATCACTGCCATAACAACACTCAAATAATGTCCGTTGAATGAACAAAGAAATCCAACTCAGCTGTTTTTTTAAAGAATGGGAGCCTCCTGCATAGTCAAGAGCTTTGTTAAATACAAATAAGTACAGTCATAACAATAACAATAGCAATGAGGGTTAACTATATACGAGGGGAGACTAGTGCATTTTCGTTTGATCATTTTTATTAACCCTGTGAAGTAAATACAGTTGTAACAGAAAAAGCAATTGCCAACATCCTCCCAAGAAGAAGGAAGGATGGATTCAGTGGAGGGGCTATTGTTTGGTGAAGCAGCTCAGTGTGGCTGGTTCATGAGTCTAGAAACAAGGACTGAAGTGCTCTGAATGGTATCAAAAGATCGTGGGGATGCAGGGCAGTGGGGGAGGGTGAGAGCAGCCCGAGAAACAACCCAGGAGGCCATGGTGCAGGTGAAGGGCGCCCTTGCCTCTCCCTTCTAGGGCGGGGGAACCGGCGGGGGAACCGGAGACTTTCACAAACAAGTATTTAACTTGTACGGGCCACGTGGCACGACTGCTTCCAGCGACCCCAGATCTTCAGCATGATCACCTGAACAAGGGGTGTCATTTTATGAAACACCATGCAGAAGATGAGCTTCACATCTAGGTTAATCCAGTATGGGGCAGAGACAGCATACACAGAAGCAAAACTGGGAAGGTGACCACGAGAATGCTGGTCTCTCAGGAATCAAGGAAAGGCTGGATGGGGCTCTGGATTTCCATGGGATGTGGAAGAAGGTTTGGGGCAATCTTAACCAGCTCTCAAGAGGTGGGAAGACCTCAGCGACCACGGTGGACATCTGGGTAAGGATCATTATTCCCATTTTGCCGTTGAAGAAACTGACTCATCCAAGGTCACACAGCTGGTAGGCAGGGGGGCCAGATTCAAACTCAGAGCCCATGCATAAACTACCACACCACACAGCCCCTGCCCACCCCACAGGGTGCTAGCCCTTCTAGGCCAAAAGAAGAGGGAGAGACCTTAAGTCCAGTCAGGAGATGAATTGCACATAAGTGAGCAAAAGCAACATAAGAGAGTGCAGAGAATGAAGTGCTGTTTGTGAACCAGGTAGAGCCGAGGCTTTAAAAAATGCTCAGCAAAGCGAGAAAGGCACTATAAGCCACCCACTGGAGTGAGATCAAGAACGAGAGAGAGGTCCAGCATTTAGGGCACGTGGCACACTGGCAAGAGATGAAAGAGAGAAAGCAGGGCTGGAGAGGGCCTATCACCTCCCGTGTGCTCCGGTAAGAGTGTGTCAGCAGGAGAGGGGAGAACGCACCCCATCAGAGGGGAGTGAAACCCAACACAGGAGACAGTGTGAGTGCCCTCGCCGCTCTGACACTCTCCCAGACCTGCTGGTGCCATCACAGGGAGCAGGACAGGCCAGGAGATGAGGAAGGGCCCAAGGGAGGGGAAAAAAGATTTTATGAGCCAAGGACAAAAAGCTCAGATGGCAACCTTAAGCACAATTCCCAAAACAAAATAAATGGTGAAGACTAGAAGACAGCCTGGACTCACAAGTCATGCTAACTAATCTCAGGGGTTCCCAAGCGTGCTTGACCAAGGCATCCCTAATGGCTCAGTAATTATTTTCATAGCACTCCTAGGTCAAAAGAAATACTTAACAGTTTCATTACTAGGCAGTCTGAGTCTTAACAATTTAAGTATTTATGTGCTAAGAACTTAGAACTGTATTTAGAAATACACATACACTGAAATAAAGAATATTTTAACTTCATTATTAAAATCCAGCTTAGCAAATATGACATCATTGAAAAGCACACTGAAACTGAACTTGAGCTAGGATTTCACATAGTGTCCAACAGATTTCACTGTGTTCCCCTCAAACACCTAAAATATTCCCGTGGGAACCAGGGGGCCCCAGCATGGTTCGTGAACTGCAGATACAGAGTGGAGATCCCAGACTGTACGCTAGGGAAGACCACGGCCCAGGGTTGAATTCACAGACACGTAGGTCCGGGACGAAGGGCTGCATCTCAAGTCAGACTCCAGCATACTGGACCAGGCCCAGCAGATGAAGGGCCGCAAACACTGTAACGAGGAATGGCTGGAGAAGGGAAGGATGCTACCCTTGGACACAGAGGACTCAGAAGGAAACAAGAGTTGTCTGCAGATCTCAGAAGATTAGAGATTCTACTTTCAGTGGCTGTTCAAGGACCAGAGGGTAGAAATTACAGAGAAGTAGATTGGCTTAAGACAAGGAAGAACGTTCCATCATTGGGAAGAGTAAAGCAACAGAGTGGCCTGCTTTGCAAAGCTGTGCATTTTCTCTCTGAGGCGAGGTCAGGGACCCTGTTGAGGGGCTGCCTCACGGAGGGCACGTCTGACTAAGTCAGCTCCACGGGGTCCCTCATTTCTGAGAGGTTCTGCTGTCAGGAGCAGTAAGAATTTAAACAGCCCCATCCGTTTGTGAATCACTGCTCGAAGGTAAAGAGTGGCAACCTAAGTATTAACGTCAAGGTCAAAACAACATCCGAGAGCCGTGAGCAGTAGGTATCTCTGAAGAGTGAGATTTGATTTACAAAGATGTGACATATGCACTTTTCTGAAAACGTCTATTCTGTCAAAAAAGAAAAAAGGAAAGGAAAAAAGGGCACATCTAGACCTGTAAGAGCCTCTTTTGAAGGAGCGCAGTATTGTTCTGGCATCCAACAGACACGTCTGGGGTGCGCATGCACAGAGGGACGTGAGCAGTGCTTTCTCTCAGCTCCTGGACGCTCCTGCCACAGCGCCTGAGCCCTCCCAAGTCTCTCATGTCCCTGGGGTCTGTGACACCACACTGCTGGTTTTCTTCCTCTGATGACTCCTCCCTTGTGCTGGCCCTTTAAAGGCCCTGTCCTGCAGGGCTATGGCCTCAGTCCCTTGTCCTCTCACTCCATCTGGCTCCCTGAGCACCTCGTCCATGGCCAGGAAGGCGGTTAGGAGATTTAGGTACTGTCCACATGTAAAGTCTATCTCCAGGCGACCCTCTCTCCTGAGCTCCAGACCCAAGTGTCCAACGGCCTCGAGGAGTCACAGACACCTCACATGCTGCCTGCTCAAAGCTGACCGCACCAGCACTTCAGACCTACTCTTGCCTGTGCTCCCACTCAGCAGACGGCTCTGCCAAGCACCCTGGCACCCAAGCCAGAAAGCTGAGCATCACCCGAATTCCTCCCTTCCTTCTCCAGTAAACGTCATCATTCTCCAAGGCCTGTAGGTGCTACTCCTTCAAAGCCTCTTCACTTTATCATGTCTCTACCCCGTGGCCTCACCCGAGTCCAGGGCAGATAGCTCCAACACCTCCGCCTCTAGCCAGTCCTCCACACCACAGCCAGAAGGAACTTTCTAAAGCAGAGCTCTGACCCGCTGTCTCCAAAACTGAAAACTCTCCAATGGCTTTGGACAAAATCTAAGCTCCTCCCCTTAGTTTACCAGGCCCTTCTTGTCCCAACTCCTACAAACCATCCAGCTACTTGACTCCCTCCTTTGTATTCCCTCCAGTCAGACTGCAGCTCTGGCTCTCTCACCCCAGACCTTTAAACACTGTCCACTTCTGCCTATGGGGCCTTCTCCTGACCCCTGCTCCTCATTCCCAGCTGGGTTAGGTTCCCTTGTCTGGGTTCCCACAGCACCCGTCCCTGTGGCATCCATCCCACTCTGCCTGAATTGCCAGTTCATATTGTCCGCAATCTCTGTACCCCCAGTACTTAGCCTAACGCCTAAGAGAGTAAGACCCAATCACCATGCGCATTTGCTGAACGAATGGTCTCATTTATTTATTTCCAATGGTTATAACAAAGACGGAGAGTCAGGAAACATATGGTGGAAGAGAAAGACGCAGCAGGAGCCCAGTCCCGAGCACAACTCACGTTTTTGTGAGGAATGACGTGAGGGATGTACTGCAGGATCAGCTGTGCCCGCTTTCGGTCCTTGTCGAGTTCTTGGAAGAGCACACTAGGTTTGAGATCCCTTAAAAAGAAAGACACGCGTTTGGGATAACTAAAACAAGAAAACCGTTCTCCAGTGCTGGGTAGCAAACTAGAGCCTGCTGCCTGTTTGTGTAAATAAGGTTTCACTGGAACACAACCACGCTCATTCATTATGTATGGACGATGGCTGCTTTCACGCTACACCGGCACAGCTGAGCAGTCACAACAGATTGTCTGGTCTGCAAAGCCTAAAATATTTACTGTCTGGCCCTTTACAGAAAAAGTTTGCCAGTCCCTGCTGTAGTGCCACAACTTTAAGGGTTGCCTAACAGTTGACAAGCCATTGATAAAAAAACACAGACATCATCTTATGCTTACTTGTTACAAGAGGATTTCCCAACCCACCCCCCAAAAACCTGGCTGTAGTTTTTATTCTGCTAATTCTGCTGATAAAAACTGCCATTTAACTATCATAACCTGTTGCTCAGTTCAGATGAAAGAACTTTTCTTCCCAGTTTGGGTAAGAAACATTTGCTAAATGTGATCTGGCCTTGTTACCACTAATGAGCTGTAATCATCTTCAGTGTCAGCTCGTCTTATGAGAAGCGGCGGCTGGATGACCTGTCCTCACAGGTGCTTTACAGCAGCAGCCCTCCTGATGCAGATGGAGGAGGAAGGAGAGAGACAAACTCCCCTCTGCCCCAGAACACGAGTGCAGAGCACCTGGGCAGCTCTGCTGCCGGAGCGTGACAGAGGGGACCTGGCTTCCTCACATCCCTTTTCCCCCTCCTGGTCCTCACTTTCGCAGCCAGTGGTCGTCGGGGGCGAAGCGCCGCCGGCAGTCCCGCTCATACAGCACCATCAGCCAGCCGTGGACAGACTGGAAGAGCTCCAAGGTCTCGCCCTTGGCATTCTCTGCGGGGCAAACAGGAGAGTCACTCACGGAGCTGATCAGAACCAGGGGAGTTCGGAGGACAGCCTCTTGTCTCCTCCCATCATCATCATCAAGTCTCACCAAGGTCTTCACTTCCTTCACTCCGGATTTTACATGCAACTGATGGAATTAAAAGGCACCCTGGGTATGTTCCAAGTGTCTGCAGGACCTGAGTATCGCTTAGGACAGAATCACTCCTGTTGTCTCCCATTAGTGTGTCATCCAAAGGACCTTTTAATCTAAGGAGCTTTGTCCTGAACAATTGGAAACACTTCAGGAAGTGAACTCTAATTTGAAGTGTGACCTGGCACATGCTTTATTTTCATGGAAATCAACTCAAAGAATCACAAGGAGATTCAGGGCAAAAACTAATCATCAGTAATAATCCTTCACACATACATGTAAATCCTGAAGGATGCCTGGGAGATTAAGATTCCCATAACCACACTACTATCTCAGGAAGTCAGAGAGAGAGAGTGAAGAAATAAATCTTCCAATTACATGAATAAATGTGCATTTTTGATTAACTCTGATAGACAACAAAGCTAAGAACCAGTTGATGTCACAGACCGTGGTGTCCCTACGTGCAGCATCAATTACATGATGGCTGACATCGTCACCTTACCTACGATTCCATCCCAGATCATCTTAAACACAAAGGAATTCAGAAAAGAGGAGATGGTGATCAGCTCTTCCAGTTTGAATGAAATTTGTTCTTCATAAACTTCAATGTCATCAAGGATCCTAAATCAGACAGAAAATTATTCACAATTTCCCACTGAGAAAAAGGGAAAAAAATGAGATCTGTATCTCTTACTAGACAAAAATAAGGTTAAATAAGCTCTTTTAGATAAAATTTACAGATAAAATGACATGATTTCCAGGATATGCTTCAAAATAACCTGGGAGAGGAGAGCCGGTGGGAGTATAGATGAAGCAAAAATGGCTATGAGTTGACAACTGTTGAAGCTGGGATGGGCACATAAGCGGTCATTATACTATTCTCTCCACTTTCTACTTATTTGAAATTGTCCATAGTAAAAAGCTAAAAAACACAATTGAGGAAGGAAAAAATAATAAGCTCGACCCTGTATTTTTCCTATTCCTAAGGCTCTGGCTGAGAGACTTTCTTAATTCATGCCTGAACATCAGGGAATCTTGATTGAGAGTCTCTGTCTACTGAGGAAAGCTGTGGAATCTTATTCTGCACCTACAACAGACACTAGTGCCACTTAGTAGGTACTGAGAAGTATTTATGAGTGAATGAATAAATGTCTGAAAGAATATATGAATAAATGAGCCATTTAAGATACAGTTCTATCTGAAAACTTCTTAAAACTGCTCCATCCACTTGAGAACATGACTCATTCTTGGATCACTCTTGACCCAGCAATGCAGGGTGTCTTCACCAGCAGCTACAGACCTCTGCTCTTGCCTCCAACTGCTCACTGAGGCCCTCCTTCCATGATTCTTACCCAGTCGGCCACCCACAATGTCCCTGATCCCCTCCTGCCAACGTCCTCTAGCCTGAACCTAACACTGCCTGAGGTCCACTCTCAACCTCTTCGGAAAAAGTAGAATTAAAAGGATACCAAATATGCAAGCAGATGCATAAGCTTAAAGAACAAAGGAACTGAATGGGACTAACATTTGTTCATTTCTCACTCTGTGCCAGGCACTGTACTAAGTACTTGACATTCCTTTTCTCATTTACTCTCTATCAGATTGGTAATATTACCTCCACTCTACTAATGAGGAAACTGAGGTTCAGAGAGGTTAAGCAACTTGCCCAGGGTCAGCGCGATAGTACTAATAATAGCTGACACGTAGTGAGCTCTTCCTGCAGGCCAGGGAGTGCTAAGCACTTTCTGCACCTCGTCTCTTCTAATCTTAAGAAACAAGGTGCTAAGAGGTAGGTGCCATTGTTATTCCCATCTACAAACGAGGAAACTAAGGCTCAGAGAGGTGGAGCCTCTTGCCTTCCTGCCCAGAGTGTCTCAGTAAGTGGCTGAGCCAGGTTTTGCACCCTGGCTCCCTGGCTCTGGAATTTTCCAGTAAACTACCTAGCACAGTGAGTAAATGGCCAAGGAGATTTGAACCCAGCTCCAGGAGACCCTAAAGCTTACACTCAGTGGTACTGACCTCGCTCCCCTGAAAGAATGGGAAATAACAACTGCTGAAGCCCTACTATATGCCACCCACTTTGTCACTGTTTTCCAGTCTAATGCTTCTAATGACCCTGCCCCACAGGTCCAAACGTTTGTAGTAATCACATCAGCAACTGCTTCCTCACTGACACTGTAATTTGGTCTCTCCACATTCTAGGAAAAGAACTCGGCCCCGCAAGTCAACCTACGTGATGAGGTGCCGGGAACAGCCACAGAACAGCATCAGCATGGCCAAGAGCTGCTTAGACTCTTCAGTGTCATTGTTGAGGCATTCCAAGAAGAGCTTTAACCCTCCGTGGGGCCCCAGCTCACAGATAAATGCCCACAGTTTGGGCAGCAGGTCATCAAGGTAAGTGAGACCTGGAAAAGGACAGAGAAACCCAAGCTTCAGGTAGGGGCTCCATCTGGTCCATTATTTCTCCTATCCACTAAGAAAACAAAACACTGAAACCTATTAGTGAACATTTAATGTGTGTGAAAGAAGGTGTAATTACTAAGAAAATCATCCTGACCGTGAGAATAACAATGATAATAACAGCTAACATTTAATGGGTGCTTACTATGTGCCAGATACCACTCTAAGTACTTGGCATGCATCATCTCTTTTCCACCTCGTGAAACTCAATGTTACCTCCATTTTATAAGGGAGGAAACAAGTACACAGAGGTTGAGTAATTGGCCCAAA
This sequence comes from Equus quagga, assembly GCF_021613505.1. NCBI lineage: Eukaryota > Metazoa > Chordata > Mammalia > Perissodactyla > Equidae > Equus > Equus quagga. Next base: position 80,925,325 of record NC_060281.1, read on the forward strand.
ACCACACAGCCAGTAAAATGTTACAGCCAAGACTAAGCCCACGTCTGTCTGACTCAGCACTTCTGCGTCAAATCAGGGATCAGCAAACTTTTTCTGAAAAGGGCCAGGGAATCAATATTTTTAGGCTTTGTGGGCCTGACACACTGTCACAACCACTCAATGCTACCACTGTAGCACAAAAGCAGCCATAGATACATGAATGGACGTGGCTGTGTTCCAACAAAACTGTTTACAAAAGTAAGTGGTGGGCCGGATTTGGCCCATGGCCGTAGTTCGCCAACCCCTGCTTGAAACCCTTTCGCAGTCTCCCCTACATTCAGCAAAGCCTTCCTCTCAGCTACTTCTATTATTCTATCTCTGTTAACAATGGGAAAGCAATGAATGACCACAGCAGAGATAATCAGAAGTGTTACACAAAAATTTAACCCTGAGTGAAGCAGGGGGCATGTGAAGTTGGCGTCCTGATGGCAACAAGGCCTCAGACACACAGGCTATACCACTGCTCCATTTGAAGTCTGTTAATACACCGCTGACTTAGAAAGCTTGGCTCTGAAGTTCCACGTGTCACTTAATATACAGTAAGATGTGTTCCTCAAGTTATTCCTTAGAAAAGGCGGAGTCAGTCACCTTACATTTGAGTCTTTATAACACCTCTCACTTTACAGGCACTCTGAATTACTGCATTTTGCACACAGAACTATGTGAGGAAGCTCTATGAGCCTGGAGCAGGGCGGGGGACACTCGATCAGTGCCGCCCAGGGATGCTCAGAGGGCGAGCTCAAGGCACTGGAAAGGAGGCGAAGAAATGGAACATCCATTTAGTTTATTCCTAAAGCTTTGACCTCACATTCTCAAGGGCAGGAGGATGTGGCCATAAAATGCAGAAATCTCACAATTTAAAAATAGGTTAAAAAAGAAACAGTAAGCAGTAAGCCTTTGGAGATCACAAATATACTCCTATAGGATAAAAGAAGAAAAGTAATTGCCCTCACGTAATGCGAACGGGCACTCGTGGTGTGGACGAAAACACACGTATAGCATCAAACGCCGATTCCACAAGGGCCGCAGCCTGAGCAACTGAGAGTGACGTGAAGATGCCACGCACTGGAAAGCTGCGTCAGAGCAGGAGCTCATGGCTACAGGGCTGTCACACGCATGTGACGAGCCTCAACAAGGACGCTTTGTAAATTGTGAGAGTAGAAAAACAGCAGTATTTTTAAAACAAGCATGTTATTTTCTATAATCTGGGTATCACTAAACTAACAGACTGAATGTTACACACACACTTTAGACTAGTTTACCTTCCTAAAAGCATACATTTTCAAGTTAAGCAAAAAGCTTCTTTTTGGATCCTCTCATTGGGACAATGTGGGATGCTTAAATTTATGGTCATTTAAAAAAGTTGGACATAGTCCATCACTGCAGAACCATCACAGTCAGTATGCTTCCCAAACCCACACATTGGGTGCTGGGGCACCCAAGCTTGGTCTGGGCCCCTTCTCTTCTCCTTCTGTCCTCTCCTTAGGGAGCCTACCTGAGGCCCAATGCTTTACACACCAACCCTTTCCCCAGGTCCCCACAATGTACACTCAAATGCCCGCTTGGCATCTCTGCTGTAGGCCCAGCAGGCCCCGTACATGGACCACAGCCAAAACAGAACTCTCAATGCCCCACAAGGCCCAGCCCCAGATGGTCAGACCCAGCTCAGCAAATGGCACCACCATCTACACAGTTGATCGACCCAGAAAGCTGGCATCACCTTTGGAACCTTTAGTCCTCACTCCCTCAAATCCAATATACCACTAAGACCTGAACCCTCTCTAAAACACATCAGAATCCTCCTGCTTCCCCCTCCACTGCAGCAGCCCAGTGGTTCTCACCCAGGGACGATTTGGCCCCCTGGGAGCATCCGGCAATGTTGGGAGACATGTATGGTTGTCACACTGGGGGAGGAGGGGAGGGAGGCACTACTGGCATCAATGGTTAGGGGCTAGACACTGCTAAACATTCTACAAGCTTCCACAACAAAGAATTATCTGGCCCAAAATGTCAACAGTGCTGAGGCTGAGAAACCCTGCTCCACTCCAAGCCAACACTGTGTCTCATTATTTCCACTGTCATAGCGCCCAGCACTACATCAAATATATTTTCCCCTTGCTTATTATTGGTCTCCCCGCTGCTAGAATATAAACCCTTGAGAACACAGACCTTGGCTATCTTACTCACCTCTGTATGCTCAGTGCCTGGCACACATAGGTGTCCTATAAATATCTGAAGATGAATAAATAAGTGTGGAAGAGAGAAGCAGCATCAATTTGATTTAAAAAAATGCAACAGAGAAGTTCTTACTCCGTTATATAGTAAACAGCTTCGTGGATTACGTAATACTAATTCATACTAACTCCTGCGCTACAACTTAAAAGCCCCTCATGCCCAGTTCTGTGCTCACAGAGGGGACTTTGTTCCTTGCTCAGCTAAAAAGGAAAATGTTGGGCATATCCATGCGATGAGATATTATGCAGCCAATAAAAATAAGGTTTTGGAAGAACTTTTGACATGATGAAATGCTTTTAAAGTGATTAATGAAAAGAGAAAGATAAAACTGTGTATTTCCTTCTCTATACATACATGCACACGTACATATGTATCACATTCAGGCACAGGCGGTTACGTCTGAACTGTGGGACTAGGCGTGGTTCAAGTCTTCTTTTTCAGCTTCCTTGTCTTTACTAGTTTTCCATGTAGAAAAAAACGGTAACTTTTTAAAAGCAAATGGTACTTCAAAATGAAAATAAGAGCCCAGCCACAGGAATGAACTGGAAGTGTTAGGATTGAAGTTAGCTTGAGCTATTTAACTGAGGTATACCAATCTCTAAGAAGAATAGCTCAAAAATACCTTCATTCATATCTATTTTCTCAGTCAAGGAAGCCAGAAAAATAAACTTTCTTTAAGAAGAATTATCTGCCAAATGTGAGAGACGGAAGAAGACGCCTCAGGCCGCCAACCTGTGAGAATCTGCAGCCGGATCTGGGTTAGCGTTGTCAGCGAGGTCTGGTAGAGGACGCAGATGTTGCAAACCTTCTGCACCTCCGCAGAGTCAACGCGTTTACCCCCGACAGGCCTGAGAATATTCCGAACGGATGCAGACTTCTGAAATGCACGCTTTAGGAGATCTGGCACGGAGAGAAGAAGGAACGTGTGAGCAGAAGTTCAGCCATCTGCCAAATTCCACCATGTGAAGGGAAGAGCACTTCCATAAAGCTCCTCATTTACAGTCAGAGCCAGACAGGGGGCTGCTGCTTTGATTTAAGTAATCTCTTTAAGACAAATTAGAAAAGCATTAACAAGAGGTTTTCAGATGAAACCCACTGACCTCTTCCGAATATCAGAAAAGTCCTGAGAACAAGCCAGGCATATTCGATTCTTGCAGGGGATTCTTTTACCGCATCACTCACCTTCAGAACCCACAAAGGTAAAATTCTGAGAACTGTATTAGGGGAAGAAGGACCAAGGCGGGGGCCTGGCTGATTCCCAATTTTCTGTGCTTTTAGGCGGAAGTGGGGCATCAACTTCAAGTCCTGATAATCATTTTGGGTTGATGCAATTTTAGTTTCAAACCTCCCCATTCATACCCTGCTGAAGTGACACGGAGCCCGTGCTCGCTGACAGCTACAAGAGGAGCTTTGCAACATGCCCAACGGCAGAAGAAAACCCACCTGGACCTGGAAATCTGTAGCATCGCCTTAACTTTCATCAGAGAAAGCAATAAGAAACCTTTCCGTGGAACCCATTTCTGACCCTGCAATGGGGGCACTGCTGGGGTGGCAACCTGGTCAGTGATAGCCCAGTGCCCCCTTTATAAGGAGCCCCACATGGAGGATTTCTTTTAAGATTAGGAACTGAGAAAAGCTCTACTTCCCCTAAGAAATGGGTCTTCTTCCTGTTAATGAGAAGGAAGGAAGGGTTCACAAATCCCTTTTCACTTTGGCTGCTAGAAATTCAGAGCCAAATGGAAGTTCAGAGATAACCATGGTGGTCCTCAGGGAACATCTATCTGTGGACATTCTTCCCCACACGCGACCTTGATTTTGCTCAACTATTTCTATTTCCTTGGTCCCTGTCTTCTATTCCTAAGGATTTTCTGTCACCATTTTGCTAAGCAGTCTCAAATTCCTTGTGGGAGAAGTCAGAGCACCAAACGAACAGAGGGGGCCAGATGCCCAGGGACGATCAGGAGCTGCACTCCAGCCAAGCAGAGCCATGGGGCCCGGCCTGCTCCAGCCACTCACTCTTCACAGGAAGCACGTTCTGCGGGGAGGCCGGCTGCCCATGGGCTGGCTCCTGGCTCTCCAGCAGCTTCTTGCTCAGGATGTCACTGAAGAAGATCCGGATCAGAGGCACCCCCCACAGGAACTGCAGCTGTTTGGTGATCAAGGGCATTGACTCGTTAAGCCTAGGAGAGAGCAGGAGACCAGGCGTGTCAGTTCCACCTGATGGATGGCCGCGGAAAGGCCACTCCGCTCCCTAAGGGGCCTTCCACTTGGAGGGGTAGCTAGGGTCTGCCACTCAATACGGTAAATAAGATAAAAAGAAAAAAAAATGAGGTCCACAAACTGCCGCTGAGGCCTGGATGTGTAAGGCAGTGACCTCTTTATCTTCTCTGTTGCTCCACCCAGACTTCCTGTGCTGCCAACACCATCACTGCTCTCCCCAGGTCCCCAGGCTCCAAACATCACAGTCATCTCCCAGGCATCTCTATCTGTTCTTCACCCTAATTCCATTCTGTTTACCCCCATCGACAAAAGCCATCTCCTTCACGGCTAGCTTGCAGGCCTGCCCACAAATGTCACTGACTCACTAGCCTCCTGAGCCTCCTCGTCTTCAAGTGCTCCTTTTTCCACTCTACACTGCACCCCAGCATCAGAATCACACCCTGAAATGCGCTCTCATCCCCTCCCTGCTCGAGACCCTATAATGGCTCTCAGCTGTTCTCCAGCATCACAGTGGTAACAGCCACCACCACTGAGTGTGGGCCAGGCCTGCGGCAGGCTCTCACATGCATCACCTCATTCAATGCTTTGAATCAACCCTAGCAGAGGGACTGTGAAAATTACCCCCATATTTCAGATGAGGAAAGCGAGGTGAAGCGACCTGCTCAAGGGCCCTCAGAGAAGAGGAGTGGAGCTCAGGCCAGGCCATTCACCACTGTGCTATCCACCCCACCCTGCTCCCACAACATCCCTCCTGACTCCCCAACACAAACACCCATTCTCTTCAGGCTGGGAAGGCACACTGGGTGGAAGGAGGTCATCCGCCAACAATCAGTCTTTTTAACTGGATGTCACTCAGTTATGAGGAAAAGGGAGGAAATCCAGTGATTTCCCTCCCTGGCCCCGACTTTTCTAGCTCAGGGGTACCTGCCAGGGACCCCAGGCCACAAGCAGATATCTAACAAGAAAGCAGCTGGCCATCACAGCTGCCTCAGCTCCCAAGACCCACTTCATCTCAGCCCAGGGTACACATTTTTAAATTTGTGAGGAGCCCTACTTAATCCCTACCTTCTAGCCTAGTGTTTTTTAATATTTTTGAGTTCTTAACCAAAAATTTTAAAATTTATATTCCACCTCTTGAAAAGGATCTGGGGTAACTTTCATTCTCTTTGAATCACATGTCTTATTTTAGTTACCTCCAAAATATGGCAATCTAGGCAATCAATAAAAGCAATATTGAAGAAAAAAAGATAATATTGATAAAGTTGCATAATTTACTAAATGAAAAGAACAAAATATAATAGAATAGAATCTCATTTTTGTGAAAAAATTATTGATATTTATAGGCAGGAGAAAGACTGAAAGGATGTTTGCCCAGGTTGTCTTTGGGTACTAGCGTTATGGGATGGTTTTTATTTTCTTTTGGTCTTCAGTATATTTTATACAATGAATATATATAACCTCACACTAAGAAACAAAATAACAGAAGCTGGAAGGGAGAAAGCAGGAAGAAGGGTGAGGCAGTGGGAGAGACAGAGCTTTGCCTCCGGGACTCACCCATAGTCCACGGATTGGGAGAACCAGCCCAGGACAGGGTGCCAGTGGGTCAGGTTGGATTTCTTCTGGGACACATACTTCTGACAGTAGCACAGCATCTGGGTGAGCAAACTCACAAACCCGTCTGTCTCCTCCTCTAACACTCGGGGGCTGAGGGAGCCCAAGTGCAGGAGGTTGCCTACAAAGAGACAAGGCTGAGTGCAATGGGCTCAGACGGACACACTTCATCACCTCCCAGCCTGCTCTCTCCCAGTGGCTCAGGCAGCCACGTCTACGTGCAGGAAGAAATTCCATGTAGAGGGGCTCCTGCCAGTGCTGGGGCTGCAGTGTGGTGCAGGCTAAGAAATAGGCTGACCCGGCTTCAAATCCTGGCTCTGCCAAGATGAGCTGTGTGACCCTCAACCCACCTCTCAATTCTGTTTCCTCTTCTGTAAGATTAGAATAATGGTCCCCACTCCTGGCATGAGGATCATATGTGATAACATGTAAGATGTCCGGCACACAGAGACATATGATATTAGTTAGTATAACATTTTAATATTGCACTAAGATTTTAAAATCAAGGGTCAACATAAGAATCGACCTTTTGAAAAACATCTGAATGCCCTGGGAAATCACTGTTATTCAGTGTTTACCAAAGTTATTTAATATGCCTTCTGTGAGGACTCTTGCATAAACCCCCTTAACATTTAGCCCCAAGAGGGGGCCAGCCCCATGGCCGAGTGGTTAAGTTCATGTGCTCCACTTCGGCTGCCCAGGGTTTCGCCAGTTCGGATGCTGGGTGCAGACATGGCACCACTCATCAAGCCGTGCTGAGGCGGCGTCCCACATGCCACAACTAGAAGGACCCACAACTAAAAATACACAACTATGTACTGGGGGGCTTTGGGGGGGAAAAAGGAAAAATAAAATCTTAAAAAAAAAATTTAGCCCCAAGAATTCTTTTCTACATAAGACAAATTTCTTCTAATTAGGCAATGAGAATTATGTACCTCTGCTGTTTTCAAAGGCTTCTATCCATAAACCCTTTCTTCATCTACAATGAAAACATTGTAAAACAGATGATGCAGCCCTGATCTAAGCCCCACCCAACTGCATGTGCCCTCTCTTCTCTCTGGAGATGAGATTATCCAGGCAGCTCACCACGTTTTCATTATTCCTCTGCTGCCTGGAAGCAAGTGTCACACTCACTCACAGTCACTCAACCAGTCTGTCAGGCTGACATATTTCCCACGTGATGTTCAAGTTTACATGTCTATTTTAACTGGCTATCTGACCACATGTCTTTTATTGTAAGCACTTCCAATTGTTACTAAAAACAGCTTGTGCTCTCCAGAAGGGTGAAAACCAAAACACTTGGGCTTTTCCTGACGCCCAAAGTACAATGAAATTCCAGCCAGATACTCACCCATTAGACAAAGCGTATGGCATCCTTCTAAACTTTCACATACGTCACAGCATCGGTCTTCATCTCTTAAAAATGTGATGAATTTACGAAGCATGTCATGAGATTCTAAAACAGTGAGGCGCTGCAAACAATTGCAGACTGTTAAAGCGGAAGCTGACAGGAAGAATTTCCCTCCAGAGCACGAAATTGACCACCTGCAGATCATCCCCTAGTTGCCAAGTGTGCTACGAATCACCAAGAAGAAAACGAACAAAGATGAGGACCTGCTTCTTTGGGCTACTAACCTGAGGGTGCCTACAGTGGTTACTGATCTGGAAGAAATATCAGAAGAGGTGGACACGAACAGAGAAAACAGTTTACTTTCTAAGAAGGGCAAAAATGGAATCGGGGGAATGCCCGGAGCCCACTTACCTCAGGGGTCACTGTGCTGAGATGAGTCACGAGAGCAGGCACAGACATGATGTGGATGAGGAATGGCCGAATCAGATTGTCTGAAAATTCTGCAGCAATCACAGGGCTAGACACAGACAGATCACCTTATTCAGAGAGGCCTGCATGTGAAGCTGGAACAAGAGAACAGCCCTACCCACGCCCCAGATCCCCGGACACTATGCTTCTGAGGACTTCTTGGAAAACTAACAGCTGAAAATGGGGCCATCCACCAGGGAACGGCTGAATCAATGACAGTACAGTCATATGATGCAGCTATGAAAAATCAGTTTTGAAGTTTTACTGACATGAGAAAATGCTCATGCTATAATAAACTTTAAAAAAATGCAGAAGAGGAGGGCGGGGGTAGTGACTGGGAGGGAGGAAAAAGGGGCTTCTGGAATGCTGGTACTGCTGTTCTATTTCTCAGCTGGGGTGGTGCTCTACAGACGTGTTCACTACATGATAACCCACCAATAACTCACACTTCAAATCAGCAATTTATTTTAAATATATGTTATGATGTTAAGATTTAAATACATACGCATCCACACATAAATATATACAAATGAAAAAATATATACACAAAATATATTTAAAAATGTTAACAATGTATCTCTGGGTTGTAGAGTGATGAGAAACATTTTCTCTTCCTTATAGTCTTCTATTTTACCTAGGTTTTTTTTACAGTAAGCAGGTATTACTTTTATAATCAGAAAAAGAGATAAACACTAAAATAAGACAATGACCCCTACCTCACACCATATGCAAAAATTAACTCAAAATGGATCACAGACCTAAACGCTAGTTTTATAACTGAAAGTATAAAAGTCTTAGAAGAAAACACAGGAGTAAGTCTTTGTGACCTTGGGTTAGGCAATGATTTTTTAGATATAACACCAAAATCACAATTAAAATTTAAAACTTTTGGGCCTCAAAAGACACCATCAAGAAAGTGAAAAAATGAGCCACAAAATGAGAGGAAATATGCAAATTATGTATCTGATAAGGGACTTTTATTCAAAACATATAAACAACTCATACAACTCAACAATAAAAGACAACTCAATTCAAAAATGAGAAGAATCTAAATAGATATTTCTCCAAAGAAAGATACACAAATGGTTAATAAGCACATAAAGAGAGGGTTGACATCATTAGCCATCAGGGAACTGCAAATCAAAATGACAGTGAGATGACCTCATACCCTTTAAGACGGCTATGATAAAAAGAGAAGAGAAGAGTGGGCAGTGCTGCTGGTGAAGGCTGCCCCAGCAGGTGACTCAGGAAAGGGAGTGGCAGGAAGCTGCTACCAGGAAAACCTGCTTGTGCCTAGGTGAATGGCTCATTCAGTACAACTCTGTGCAGCTCCTCTCAAAGCACGGAACGAAAGTATAACTGTTACTAGAGAGTTCGTTCCACTTCTGTAACTACTTATAGCATAACTGGTTAAATCCTGCTTCTCTGTTACGACATATGCTAGAGACATCTAGAGCTGTGCTGTTTAATACAGCAGCCACTGCCACGTGTGGCTCCTGAGCACTTAGAATGTGGCTAGTCCAAATTCAGATATGCGAGAAGTGTAAAATATACGCCAGTTTTTGAAGACTGAGTATGAAAAGAGAAATTAATAAACTACTTAATTTTAATTAAGATAAATAATTTAAAAATATTGATTACATGTAAAAATGATAATACTTTGGATATATAGGTTTAAATAAAATATATCATTAAACTTAATTTCCCCTTTCTTTGGACTTTAATGTGGTTTTCATTCTATTTCTATTGGACAATGCTGCTCCAGACCAGCCTTGTTCAGCAGAACTCTCTGTGATGATGGAAATGTTCCATATTTGTGCAGCCCAATACAGTTGTCACTAGTCACATGTGGTCCCTGAGCACTTGAAATGTGGCTAATGCAAATAAGGAGCTGCATTCTTAATTTTAACAAATTTCTATTTAAATGGCCCCATGTAGTTAGTAGAAAGCACAGTCTAAACCAGAGGTTAGCAAACTACGGCCCACAGGCCAAATTCTGCCCACTGTTTTTGTAAATAAAGTTTTATCGGAACACAGCCATTCTCACTTGTGTATGTATTGTCTACGGCCACCTTGCACTACAATCACAGAGTAGTTTTGACAGAAGCTGCATGGCCCACAGAACCAAAAAAATTTATTAGCTGACCCTTTACAGAAAAAAATTGCCAATCTATGCTCTAGACCATCATTTTCCAAATCGGTGTTCCATGGAAAATGATTCCATGGGATATTAAGAGACATGCTCCACCATCCAAAAACTGGGCGAGGGTATTCCACGTTCAGGTATGTTTGGACCAACATCAGATCAAATGAGTCCAAAGGGTCTTGCTACCGCAGGACGTGCCCGAGCTTTTGCAGAAAGGCGCCCTGTGGATTAGCAGGAGGGGGCAGAGCAGGCAGCTTTACCAAGCCGGTTTGACCTCAACATTCCTCTCTCCCAAGCTGTTATTATCTTGGGGATTAAGACTATCACGTTATCTTATTAATATCTCCTCAAGTTAGTGTTCCTCTTGACAGTTCAAGAATGTTCTGGACCTATTAACAACTTCAGCTTCTTACACTAGGTGGTTATCAGAATTGCGGGTATAATTTCTACAAGGAAATATTTAGCTTCTTATGTACTTTATACTTCCCAACTAAGTGAAGGCAAATATCACATCCTCTCTTGTCCTCCAAATTCTAACATTTTAAACCTGTGTTCACAACACTATGCCCTTAATCCTTTTACCCTGCCCTTTGCTGGGCCTCCTCCAGCTCTGAGGTTTCTTATTTATTTATTTATTTTTGCTGAGGAAGATTCACCCTGAGCTAACAACTGTTGCCCATCTTCCTCTTGTTTTTTTTTTGTGAGTCACCACCACAGCATGGCCATTAACAGACAAGTGGTGCAGATCTATGCCCAGGAATCAAACCCAGGCTGCCGAAGTGGACTGTGCTGAACTTAACCACTAGGCCACCAGGGCTGGCCTCAGGTTTCCTTTGTTTTATCAGTTAAAAGCTCAAGAGGAAAAGTGATTGTATCCTGGCCCCTGGCAGAACGAAAGCAATTCATTTTGAATAGCTTCCTTCAAATCGTGATGCAAAAACATTTAGGGGTAGAGATGGAAGATTAAGAAAAAGAGCAGTGGCAGACGTGTCACTTTCACCAAGAACACCACTTCTTGTAAATTCTGACAAAGTGGGCAAGCCTATACCTTCGACAAGTAACAAGAGGAAAGCAAGGCAGGAAGAGAAGCCTTCAGAAGCATGACCGCCCCCAGCTCTGACTTCTACTTACCGCAGCGCTAGCGAAAAGGCTGCAGTCAAAGTGCCTTTGGACAGACAAGGCCGGGGTCTCGCCAGGCCACGGGTCAGCAATATCTGAAAAGAACGTGTTAACTGGTCAGGGGACGATGCCAGCTTTACACTCATTTGTGTGTAAAAAAGAAGCATAAACGTGAAATGAGTGTTTCAGATAAACTATGTTGGAATGTTTTTTAAAAATGAAGGGAGAGAAAAGTAATGGGCGTGGAGAATCATTATACTGTTCTCTATTTTAAATACTGTGTTTAAATTTTTTAAATAATAAACAGTTAAAAAAATTAGCAGCCAATAAAAATGCCAGACTTGAAACTTCAGGACACTCTATTATCTTAGAAGCAGTTCAGAGCTATGGTGTCACGTGGAAGCTTCCTCACTGAGAGGACTGTTGATAATGCCACCTTCGGCTGTCACACCACTTCGCAGGTTACTGTGAGGAGAAAATGACACCAGACCAGGAAAGAGCCCCTCTCAGAACCAGGCGGAAGGAAGGGCCATGACGATGCCACCTCCCAAACCCAAGAATCCCAAGTACTTCCACACAGCGATTAGGTTTCTGACAATTCCCTGGAGATATGAACTGGCACAATAAGGTGCAGTGTCAACAGAAGGCTGTGTGAGGAGACAGAGCCGGAGAGAGAATTCCGGACACCAACCAAGAAGGAACCCGAGGGAACAGGCCCTGAGGCCTCCGCCCCGAGTTTCAATCTCAAGCGACTGGACCATCCCTGCAGGTAACAGAGAAGCACAATCAAGGGATCCCAGGGCCATTACCCTCCCTTCACACACGGCACAGCAACTCAAGGTAGGGGACGGAGGAGAGGACGCCAGGCATTAAACTCCTCCCGTAAAAGGCGCTTCTGTAGGAGGGCCCAGATGTAGAAATCCAAGTTAAGGTATGGAGAATGCGGTTACTCTTAGGGGACGGGGTCACAGACCTGCAGCACAGAATAAAATCCACGCTGGTTGAGATGTCCCATTATATTTGCACAGATGTGGTTCAGGGCTGGTCGAAGACTCTCTCCTAAATGAAGAAAAGAGTCTGAGAAAAAAGCCCTCGGCCGTATGGAAACAGTTTACGCGGGCAGAAAATCCTGCTCCGGGCCCAAGGTCGTAAGGAAATGTGGTTTACTCTGGCCTGCCTTCCTCTCCCCTTAGGTCTGGTACCAGAGGACAGGGAGACGTCACCTCTCCGGAATTCTCAAGTGTCACCTCTCAGGTGATGAGTCCTATCGGTTCCCCAGCCAGAAGTCGCGTCCCGGCCTCTGAGCTCCTGGAGCACCTTTTCTACTTCCCTCGGAAGGCCTGGCACTCTTACTCTCTGTGGCTGCCTCCTCTCTCCTAGGAGAGGCTGTGTGGTACTAATCTTATGGGACCACTGTCATGTATGCGGTCCGTCATTGACCGGAATGTCGCTATGTGGTGCATAACTGGATTCAAGTGTGACTTCCTTCAGTCCTGTGAGGAAGGGCAGACACACAGCAGTTCACTACCTCAAGCCCTCCCGGGTGGTGACCTTTTCTCTATCTCCAGGGCCCACACAGCATCGGGAACACAGTGGGCTACTTGCTGAATGGATGAATGGAGGGAATACACAAAACACGTAAGGCTAAGTACGATTTCAGGGGAGGAGGCAGCTTTACAATGCAAATTTTAGGGGTGAAATAGAAGTATTGGCTGCTGACTGAGCCTCCAAATCAAATAAGGCTTAAGTGAATATTATCACTCGAAGGCTGAGGTGCTGTGGGAGTTATGAAACCCGAGATCAGAGGGACCGTGCCTTTACGCATAAACCCCAAGAAGGGAGCGGGTCTAGCACACAATACTCAACATATTTTGGACGCTGTAACGCAGTCTGATGGGAAGCGCCAAGGGCATCTTCATTTGCATGGTCTCAGGGCCTTCCCTGAGGCCTGTGGCAGCAAAATGCTTCTGAAAAAGGTGAAAAGGGCCCCAAGTTCTCTATGGAAATGCTACTTAGGAAAGATTTTCTCACAAGTCCCACATACCTTTTCCCCGGAGAATTTTCCACGTTGAAGTGTCTGTGAAGGTGACAAGCATTGTGAGGTACAGCGTGATGAGTCTGGAGTCTTGTAAAATTTCAGGCTGGAAAGCATAAAGAGGGTAAAACTAAGACACACGCCCTCTAGTCCCAGACAAGGGAGCAACCATTTTTCAACTTTTCCGAGTCTGCATTCAGGCTCAAAAAAGTGAGTCAGGATTATAAGTAAGTCTTTATTCTCTTTCTCTTGGGGAATGACCATTTTAGGAGTTAAATGACAGGGATTTCGGCACCCTAGTGCTTGAGCATGTAATATGAAATACTCTTGGGAAGAGAGAATTGAGAACTCTTGGAAAACAAGATGACCAGGGCTGGCTTGCTGTATGTAGGCATTTACGTACATATGCATGTACGTACGCAGGAGCAACAGAGTAGAAATGCAATGGAGCATAATAGGGACTCCAGGCTCAGGCTTCTGGCTTTACCAGTTAACTAGCTGTGTGATGTTGGGCAAATTTCTTAACTTCTCTGTACCTCAGTTTCCTCCTCTGTTGACTAGGGATATTAACACTGCTTTCTTCATAGAGTTGAGAAATAAAGGGATTAATGTATATAAAGCAGTAAGAACAGTGCCTGGCACATAGATAACTCTATGTAATGTTGGCTATTATTATAATCATGATTATAATTCATGCTTGCTGCCAGGTCAAGGCCAAGAGAGCATTCCCAAGAGATTCTCAAGAGAGACGGCTGGGAACGGATCACTGGGGGCTCTGGGGACATTTGCTCCATCGCTCAGCTGCTTCCTGAGTCCTTGCCAAGCCTCTGCCCCTAAACTTCTCCCTCCCTACGTGCAAAGTGGAAATGGCTGCTGTTGGCATCCACTCACACCCCTGCCCACCTTCTCGTAACACAAGGGTGGGCACAGGACCAGGCTGGGCTGGCGGCAGTATCCCATCCCCCTTGTCACCGTGACCAGTTCAGAGTTGACACCAGGATCCCACTGGACTTTTACAAGTCCTCCCAAATTTCTGAACTGGTGGGGGAGACCTCCCTTTTGCCTTTGGTCAAGACAGAGTAAGAATTTGAGGCCAGAACTGCTGGCTACCATGTTTACAGCAGAAGAGGACAAGCTGATTCCAAAAGGGAACAGAGATGAGAGAAAGGAACAAGAGGGAGAAGCCAGAACCCTTGGCTCTAGTCACCCACACCTGGCTCTTCCATGACTAAATATTCTCTTTCTGCTTAGCTTATATGTATTACTACCTGCACTCAGGTTGGGTTTCTGCACTTATAACAAGAGGCCTGACTAGTTTAATAAAATAAACTATAAAGTATTCTTTGTATCAAAAGAATGGAAAGGAAAACAACAAATTCCCTGTGGTAAGCACTGACCAATATTTGAAATATTGTACATGAAAGAAAGGCTCATATTTAATTATCATTATTATTTTTTTTGGTGAGGAAGAGTGGACCTGGGCTAATGTCTGTTGCCAATCTTCCCTTTTTTTTCCTCCCCAAAGCCCCAGTACACAGTTTTATGTGCAAGCTGTGAGTCATTCTAGTTCTTCTATGTGGGATGCTGCCACAGCATGGCCTGAAAAGTGGTGCGTAGACCTGCACCGAGGATCCAAACCAGAAAACCCTGGGCTGCCAAAGCGGAACTCATGAACTCAACCACTCGGCCATGCGGCTGGCCCCAAAAAGGCTTATATTGCTAACAGTATCGAACTCCCTCTCTCCTAGGACATGGGCTCTAATTATTCCTTATTAGACTCTCAATTATAGATCCCTAAAGGTACAGCCTATGAGGGAACCATGAGGACTCTGAAAACATATTGTAAAGGCCTCAAGTAGGAAGGCTATACATACAGTTGTGTTTTTTGTTTTTTTTTTTACCTTGAGCTGCTTAAGAAACTCACAGCAATACCACAGAATGTCTTTGATCTGTTTGATCCACAGGAGGGTAAGATCTTTGGAAAGTGCCAGGGACACATACCACACCTACAAGCAGGAAAAAGAGAAACGTAACAGCAGTTACAGGGATCAAATTACATAGGTTCTGGCTACGGCAACGGGACCAATGAGCCAGGTCCAGTGCCAGGTAAGGCAGCAGGGATGAGCGGATGAATGAGCAGCAAGCAGGGCTTATTTTAATACTAAACCTAGAGATAAAATAGCCTAGTATAGGAATTTACCATTTTGAGTGAGACGCAAGAGTAAAACACAGCTTCTTGGATAATGAAGAGACCAAGGAAATCAGCGGTACTTTGTTAACGTTTTTGATCCATTACTTATTTGCACATGTGTGTGAATTAACAAAGTCATAACACTCAACAGGAACTTTCAGAGCCAAATAAGCTGACTTGAGAGCTTGTGGGACATTCCAGCTCCTGTCCCACTTACCTTGGGTTCATTCTCAGCATCCATGCTGCTCAGGATACAGCGACACAACTTCTCAAATCTCTGTAAAGAGGCACAATAGGGGTTAGAAATTCCCACAAGTAATGAAGAAATAGGAAAGAAGCACATGTTTGGTGGGCACCTGGCATGTGCAGACATGACGTCAGATGACTCACACATGTGATCATATTTAATCCCTCCTCACAGATGTGGAAACTGAGCATCAGAAAGGCTAAAGAAAGGTCCTCACAGGGTGGCCCACAGGCTGGGGAAGCCCTACACACGTATTTAGATTGGGGCTCCTTTGGAAAGACAAATCCATCTGGAGAACTGGGCTTGGCTTCCTGCAGACGAGCAGCTGTCTCCTACGCTGTGCTCTCCTGTCTGCCATCTTGTAGGCACCACAGATACTGACTTTTGCCTCACAAACCGTCATATCATCACTTTTCCCTTGAAACGCAAAAGGAAGAAAACTGGAAACTGGAAACCATGTTCCACTCTGGCCATAGCAACCCTGGATCCACCCTTCAAAGTGGTGTGGTCCTGGGCGGCTGCCCCACCCCACTAAGCTGCAGTTTCCTCCTCTGCCAGCTGGGGCACCTCACTGTGCCTGCCTGTCCTAATCTATGTGACCGTGTGCTCACGGCCAGCATACTCCTCTCTCTCTTCCTGGGCTACAGGTTCCACGAGGGTGAAGACCCTGTCCATCGTGTTTCCTCCTGGGGCCCCAGTGCCTAGAAGAGGGTCTGGCACAACGTGAAGCTTAGCAGTAATGAATGTCTCACCCCTGGGGACACAGAGTCAATGGTATCATCAGTACTCTACAGCTGCCTCCTTGGAATTGTATTTTCTAGGCTGATCATTCTAATTCCAAAGGTACAACCAGCATGTTTTGCATGATTTGCAGGTTCTAAGACATTTCAAATTAGCTGCCAGTTTTTACAAATTAGAAAACTGAGTGGAAAGGTCTCTAGTATCTCCTTAAAAAATCAGAGTACCAGTCCACCACGGTCTGGCCAAGCAGCAGCAGCGCCCTCTGGATGGGCGTGCCACAGACCCCATCCCTCCCTCTGACGTCCTCACCACCACCGCCTGTCAGTTATCAGTTATGAAGACTTGCATTATGTCTTGTCTCACAAACGGCTTCTTTCACTCATGTGCCTCAGCTGCCTGACTCCTGTAAGCATCCGAGTCCACGTGCTTATAAGAGTCAACATGAAAAGACTCGTGACGATTCCCAGAAGCACTGGACATAATCCCCACAAAACACGCCCCACGAAAACCAAAGGGCAGGATGTGGGAGACAGGACCCATCTCACAGAGGCGCCGTAAGGACTAGATGAGTTAATATTCAGAAAATACTTACACAAAGGCCTAGCAGACAGTAAGCACAATGCATGTTTGCCATTATTATTTTACCTCATTATCCTCTTTGATTCTGAACAAGAACAGCAGTTTCCTGGCAATCTTAAAAATACAAAGTGCACTTCTTTTACTGGACCCCGAGTCATCTGCTGTGAAAAACTCATCGATCTCTCTCCTAGGGAGGGAAGGGTAAAAAAGGACATTTTTCATTAGGAGCTCACAGGAGCTGGAAGGTTTTTAAGAAGTGTAAGCGAAAAGTGCAATCTCTTCTTGCTATGACTTGAGAGCAAGAGAACAAGTGCTGAGGAGTCCGCAGTCCCCACCTGATTTCTCTCCGCAGTCGACGGCGACAGAGAAAACTCCGCACGTGGGCCTGAATGCCTACAGCAGCTCGCTCCCGCTCCTTCTGCACGAGTCTTTCCTCACGAGCCTGACGTGCCCTATCGATGAACCATGCTCTCGAGGTCTGAGAAACGGTGAACATGTTTGCAAACGTGCACAAACCCTGCAAGGAAAATGGCGAGTGGCTGGTGTAGGTCACTATGTGAAAAACATGTACAGAAAGGGGCTCACGAGCAGAGAGTTGGCAGGGACTTGGGTGGCAGCAGAGAGCTACTCAGGGCCCTCCAGCACCTTCCAAAGGGCTAACAGCTCTCCTGGCACAAGTTCCAACTTCCTATCAGCTCCTTTCACGCAACGCACCAAGACCAGCAATGCTTTTCCCTGTATTAAATAATTACATTTCCTTAAGAGAAAGAGCACAGCACCTGGCATCAGGTACAGGCTCTGTAATCGTTAATGAACAAAGCACAAATCGACTTCATCCACAAAGCTCTAATTCAAACCAGGCATCCTCTAAGTCAAAGGATCCAAGATATTTGCATGTTCCGGAACAGTCCACAATACTTGGGACGCCAACACTGAGCAGTCAACTTTTATTCTGCCAAGTAAAGACTTGAGGGGAAATATCAAACATGATTATTTACTGTCCCCATTATTTTGTTTATCCATTCACTCAACAATTATTTACTGGTATCTACTTTGTGCCCAGCACAAAAGAAGCCTTTCATTTGTTTAAAAAGGGCCATGTTAACAGTAAAAACACTAAACATACACGATTCCAGAATGGAATACAATCCACTAAATTGAATACATTTGGTTTTATGTATAACATGTTCTGTCGTCCTTACTGTTCCCATCCTGCCAAGGGCCGATGAAGTCTTTGGAGCAGAACTGCTCCCATCCACTGACTGGTACATTCTGGACAGAGGCTCTAAATCAT
Organism: Equus quagga; assembly: GCF_021613505.1. Lineage (NCBI taxonomy): Eukaryota > Metazoa > Chordata > Mammalia > Perissodactyla > Equidae > Equus > Equus quagga. Next base: position 80,943,601 of record NC_060281.1, read on the forward strand.
TCATTACATTTTTATCTAAATCCCCAGCCACTGTCTTTTCCCAAAGGGATGGCTTTGGCGATCAGCCTAGGGCACACAGCACTGGTCCACGGAGGCTCCCATGCTCAGATGACTTCTTTAGATGCTTGATAACTTTGTCATTCTATCCAAAATATCTAATCAGCCCAGCCGACAAAGGCAGTGAAATGAATTATTCAGAAACCCAGACTTCTGGAAATCAATCTCTTTCTCAGGTTGCTTCCCTCAAAGCAGTGCCTACAGGAAAACATCATCGAGAATAAAAAGCTCAAGCGAGGCTCTTCTCATGTCAACATATCGAGGGACCTCTGTGGCCCCCTGTCAACGCTGATCCACATCTGTTAAACAACGAGGCTTTTCCAACACATAGGTCTCTCACCAGGACTTCTCAAAACAAATGAGCAGAGCCCTCCTGACCACAGCAGGGAGAGGAAGCAGGCAGGAGAGCAAAAGGGAGCAGCCTTCTGAGTCATTTACTCTGTCGCCCCCCCGTAGGGGACGTCTGCAGACTCACCTGAGGCCCCGCCCGCGACGCAGAAACGCCAGGTAATCATCAGTGATCTCGCACAGGACGTACAGCGGACGGCAGCTTCTCACTTCAGAGGAGGGGTCTTTTCCAGCAGAAGCAGAAGAAAAAAATCCAGATTTAGGGTTAAGTTTTATAAGCAGGGCATCATATATCTTCCTCACCGAGTAAAACTAATAAAAACCGTGCCTGGGGTTTTAAAACAACAACACTGTGTCCTCTTTTGTTAATGCCTGATCTACATGGTAGACATATCTCCCCAGTCCCCACACTTTACAGTGAATAAGTTGAAAATAACTCCAAAGAAGTTGTTAAATTAAAGGTATACACACTTTGTGATGGCAAGCAGGAATAACAGAGGGGATGGAATGTTAAAAAGCCATTGAAAATTATGTTGAACATTTTTAACAATATGGAAAATGTTTATGCCTAAGAAATAAAAGAAGGGCTGGCCATGAACCAGTATGATCCAAATTATATAATGAAAAAGAAAAATGCACGTGTACACACGGAGAGAAAACTGGGAAAAATACACCAAGATGTTAGGAATGGCTGTTTTGAGGCAGTGGAATTGTGGGAAACGCTGCTTCCTCAACTAGTCTGTCTTCTAATCTTTTTTTAAAAATTATTTATTTATTTTTTAATTAATTAAATTTTTTTTTTTGAGGAAGATTAGCCCTGAGCTAACATCTGCTGCCAATCCTCCTCTTTTTGCTGAGAAAGACTGGCCCTGAGCTAACATCCATGCCCATCTTCCTCTACTTTATATGTGGGACGCCTACCACAGCATGGCTTTTGCCAAGCGGTGCCACATCTGCACCCAGGATCCGAACCAGCGAACCCCGGGCCACCGAGAATCAGAACGTGCGCACTTAACCGCTGCGCCACCGGGCTGGCCCCTAGTCTGTCTTCTAAATGTACCATATGCTCTTTCCTCAACATGGAGACAGGCCCTCATTTGGGGGGTGGGGCAGAGAAGAGGGAGCCTCTTCCCTATGGAAAAACAGGAAGCTGCACGCAAACTGTGACTAAGTACGTACCATAAGACTATCTCAAGGCTTTCAGTTCTCTGGGGGGGGCCTTGAGGATAAGACCCCTCCCTTGAGATTATCATCCTCTCAGCAATGCTATGCGCTGGTTTCCGTTTCCACCATATAACAGTGTGTACTTTGCAGTTGTTCTAATTCTTTCTTATTCACCTCCTCTAACTGCATAGCATCTACTACAGTCCATCAAGCAAAGAAAACACATAATGAAGTACTTACGTACTTACTCTGCTAAACACCACAGAGAATCAAGGAAAAGGCTGTGTGGAGCAGAAAAAGCCTTGGATCAGACAAAGGTCTGATCCAGACTGGTTGTTTTTAGTTCTGACTCTGCTTCACTTGACCAAGCTACTTATCCCCAGTAGGCCTCAGTTTCCTTATCTGTAAATTGAGGATAATAACAGTACCTACCTCCTAGGGTTGCTAAAAGGATTAAATGAAACATTTACCCTTCTTGTACCTCAATTTAGTCGTCATGACACTGTGATCACGATTAAATAGAAAACTGTTCATAAGGAGTATCTGAAAGCTGACAGCGTATAAGGGAGCCTACTGCCTTGTCCTCAAGAAGCTTACAATCCAGTTAGGGAAACAACAATGATATACGTGGAAGGATTAGGAAACAAGGGGTTGGTGATAACCAAGATCATTTGAAAAGCAAACAAAAACATATTGATTGAGAATCCACTATGTGTCAAATCCCTTCTACATGATCTCATCCAATAGGAACAGCAGCCCTGTGAGATCATTTAATACCCTCCAGAGTCCATGTTAGACCATTAGCAAGGGGCAGAGCCAAGATATTCATACTAAGAGAGAGGGCTCAAACTCTTCTCTACTGTTATAATCCCATGAGACCTGCTCAAAATCAGTCTTTCCAGGATGAGTTCTCTCATGGAGAACTACGAAAGAACACGACAGTCCAGAGAGCACTGTCCAGAGATGAAGCACCATAAATACCAACTGCTGACTGAGCCCAAGAGGATTCTCCCCATTTGGGGGGAATAGCTGGGCAGCCAGGTTTAATGACCACCACCATTTGTTAAGGGCAGATGATGTATCAGACACTGTACTGACATTCAACCGATTTTGTCTTATCAATACTATCAGATCTCAACAGTCTAATTTTTTAAGAACAGGCAATTTATTGAAGGCTACAGCCTATCTAGTTGTGTGCTATTATCATCAATCCCACCTTCACATGGAGAAAATGAAATCTAGAGAGGGGACGTGACTTGCCTGAGGTCTCTGGGCTCCTGAATTTGAACTCACGTCTAATTGCTAAGCAATTATTGATTTTAAGTGGAACAGACTAGATCCAGGGACTCTTGCACTCACAGAACAGCAAACAAAAGCTGAGAATGCTGGCGACGATAAGTTAGAGCCAAATTACGACCAAGTTTTTCTTTATTGATATCATTAACACCAGCTGCCCTTATTGAGAGCTGAGCGTCAGCCACGGTACTAAAACTTGTATTACACAACACCCTCTGTGAAACGAGCTAATTACTCCATTTTACAGAGGAGGAAACTGAGGCTCAGAGAGGCGAGGGAAGTCACCCCAGATCACACAGCGAGTGGATAGGATTTGAACTCCCGGCATATTTTCTCGGCATTAACAACCACAATAACAAATGTTTTTCACCCAGCATTAGTCCGTTTATAAAGGCCTATCGCCCCAGACATGAAAAGAGGTGGAAAAGGCCACGGAGAGACCCCCTGGAGCCCGAAAGCAAGCAAGCCCCCAGAGCCTGCCCCTCCGACCAAGCGAATCAGGGACCGGGCCCCAGGGCCACCTCCCTCAAAGTCCCCGGCCCCACCACCCGGAGAACTCACGACCCCGTTCCCACTCGCTACCCGCAGGCCGTAGACCTTTACCTGCTCAAGGCCCCCGCGCACGGGGTCGGCGCCACAGCCACCGCAGCCTCAGCCTAATACCCCCAAGCTCTGCCAGACCCGGGGCAGCGGCCGAGGCCCGACCGCCATCTTGTCCCGGGGTGTTCGCTCTGAGAGCTCCGCCGGGCAGCAACTACCCAGTTCCGGGCAACGACAGTTCCGCAGAGCCTCTTCGCCCGGGAAGGAAAACCTCCCTACACCTGTCCTCCTCTCCGGAAACTGAAAAAAGCGGAGCCTTCAGGAGCAGGATAAAGACCTGACTCAGCCGAGAGGAGATGCACCCCACCCCAGCAGGACAGTTTGGAAGTAAAGCGGCCGACGCCCTGCCGCACAGCGGACCCCTTACGAAGGCGCCCTCTGCGGGGCGGAAGTGGGGAGCCCTCTGCCGACAGCGGAAGTTCCCGCCCCGGCCCCGCCTCCGCCCCCGGCTCGTGCGAGCTGGGTGTTTCCTGCCTCTCTCACTCCGGGCTTCGAGACTCCGGCGTCCTCCGACTTTTCATGGTAAGCAGGGCGGTGGCCGCCGACTGGGGCTTCTGGACGGCCGAGAGAGCGGGGCAGAGGCCGAGTAGAGGGCACAGGGATCCCGAGGAGGGGGTGAGATGAGGGGCTGTCGCGATGGGGGAGAGGCGGTTGGGGGATTGGATGGGGGCGAGGCCGGGGGTGGGGGAAGGGCTTTGGGTGGAGAATTGAGAGGATCCCTGGCTTGTTGGGGACCCCGGGAAAGGGCATTTGGGTTTGGGGAGTAGATGTGTGTAGGGGTGAGTAGGGGAGGGCAGTCTCTGAGTCTTGAGAGTTTGTTGGAGGTGGGAATTGGTGATTTGTGGAGAGAACAAAGAGATTCATTGAAGATGGACATTTGGGGGGGGAATGAGGATTTAGTGGAGGTTGTGAAAGCGAATGGGTAGGTTATAAGAGGGCGAAGTGGGATTCCTCGGGGCGGAGCGTTTGCGGTTTTTGGAAGTTGTGGCTGGAGTTTCTGGGTTTCGGAACGTCTGAACACCTGGGCGAGTGGAGTGGCGGAAAGAAAGAGAGCGAACCGGCGGGCGGGTGTGAGTTCGGTGCTTGGAACTCCGCGGAGAGATACCGGGGGCTTGAGGTCAGGGTGCCCTCGCCACGGTGTCCAGTGCCTTAACTGGGTACCTTATCCAGTCACTTCCGTTGAGGCCCGAAGTGGCCCCACCTAAGGAGCTGGAGATGTTTCACATGCTGTCTCCCAGTTGTGGGAAGGTTTGTGTGCTTGGAATCCTTCAAGGGTCTGTTACCTGAATTAGCTCTTTGTCCGTGGGTGGGAATGATCAAAGTTCGGTCCGTATTCCTCCTTTTACTTGTGTGCCGCCTGTTTCTTCTCTAGAAAGTGCTGTCTTTAAGGAAGATCAGGCCCAAGGATACTGCTGAAGAAAAATTAGTCAACCTGTATTTGACTTGGGTCTGCTCCATTTTGTGCAAATTAAGGGCCACCTGAGGAGAAGGCAGCACAAACCCAGTGGTTCTCAAACTGTGCTCCCCAAACCGGCAGCATCACCTGGGAACTTGTTAGAAGTGGCCAAATTTCTCATCCTGCTCCAACCACTGAATCAGTCTGGGGGTGAGGCCCAGCAATGTTTTAACAAGCCCTGCAAGGGATTAGAGTAACAATTTCTTGATTTGGGCTGTATGATGGAAGGGGCAGGAGAGTGGGAGTCAGAGAATTCTAATAGTACTGTTTCTTAATTTCTTCTCCCAAAAATGTGAGCTTCACGATAACATTTTCCTCACTGGACCATTGAGAAAAATGGGCCAAAAGTTAGTATGCTAAACACAGGAAGAGAAGAGAATTCAGCAAAACACTCGGAAATAGGCAGTAGCTGTCCTATATGTAAGTTTTGGGTGCAAAATAATGGTACAGTTATGTGGCTGGGTGAATTTGGTTGAAATGGACAGCAGACTTTTCTGAGTTGTAGAAATGCCCCCAGTTTGGGGAAGTTTTATAATTCGCCTCAAGGCAGTGACTCTTAGATCTAGCTGGTTAAAGAAACACCTTAGCTTTGTGGCTCTTGCCTCTTGCTGCACGTAACATCACCTGCAGAGCTTTCTAAACTAGTTTGAGCTGCCATGCCCCTCCCCTCCCCAATTTGATTACTTGTGCTGGGGTGAAGTCCAGGCATCAGTGCTTTTGCTTGTTTGTTTTGTTTTCTGAGGAAGATTGGCCCTGAGCTAACATCTGTGCCAGCTGTCCTCTATTTTGCATGTGGGTCGCCACCACAGCATGGCTATGGATGAGTGGTGTAGGTCCATGCCTGGGAACTGAACCCCAGCCATCAAAGTGGAGGGCACTGAAGTTAACCACTAGGCCATGGGGTGGCCCAGGCATCAGTACTTTTTAAGCATGCCCAGGTGATTCTAGTACAGCCAGGGCTGGGCACCTCTGGTCTTGAGGAAAGCTTGAGGGGCAGAAGGGAAACTACACTAAGGACTGGTTGCCAAGTACTTTAACATTCACTCTCTGAGGGTTGTTAGGAAGATTATGGCTTTAACTTCGCTTTACCAGTTAAGAAACTGACACTCGGTTCAACCACTTGTCTGAACAGCACACAGGAAGTGGTGGAACTGGGACTCAGTCCCCGTTGGCCGATCTCTCCATCAAACCTTCCACACGCACATTTCCCCCAACACACACACACACACACACACACACACACATATGCATGCATGGGAGACAGGTCTGCAGAGATTTGTGTAGAAAACATCTGCAGGTGAGGGATTTGGTGCCTTTTTTCCTGTTGTACTTGCCCAGGTCTCCTTTCATGTCAACGGTCCCCCTCCAGCTGACTTTTGTTTTTAAGCATGCATACAGTTGCTTCCTGTCTGTGGCTCTGAAGCTGTGAAGTAGGGGCGTGCTTTTGTTTGTGATGCTGTGGTTGTTTTTATGCCTGGGTGGGAATTCACTGGGCCAATAGAGCAAGAGGTTGGGGAGCTCCTCCAAGACCATGAAGTTAGTTATGGCCTAATTAAGGCATGCAGAAATTTGTAGAGTAGTGGGTTGCAATTTAGGCTGCATATTGGAATTACCTGGGGGAGTTTCCAAAGTTCTGTTGCCCAGGCCACAGCCCCAGAACAATTACATCAAGATTTCCATGGGTAGGACCCAGGCATCAGGATTTTCTTAAGCTCCCCAGGGCATTCCTATGTGCAACCAAGTGGAGGGCCCCTGTTTAGAATCAGCAACAGTATACTCAGGGAAAATGGAAAAGAGAGAAGGCTTGACTTATCCATCTAACTGGAATAAACTTCTTTTCTGATTCAATAGAAACGGTAACCAATACCTTCAGTATCATTACCTCTCTGTTTCTTGTAACCAATTTTGTTCTCTCCTGTGCCAGCTCCCCAACCTCATTAATAACGAAATCAAACCTTTGAAACAAGTTAAAAAGCAGGATCCCAGTAGCGGTGGCCTCTGTAGAGAGGTTTGCTGTGAGAGGCTTGTTGTGTCCTCAGCTCACCGTAACTCAGGCTCAGGGACATGAACACAGCCAGAACATTTTTTCCAAGGGCCTCTTCTGGTGTTGAGAAGACTGACCTTTGGAGGGGTGGGCTCCTGAGAGGTTCAGAGCTTTCTTTGTCTGTTCTGGAGTCTCAAGCTAGAGCAGGATGGTTTCTGCCTTCATCTCTTAGTGATTCAGTCAGCTGTGCATAGAGCTGGAAATGGGCTTCAAAGAGAAGATAATCTGAGACTTGGCGAACATTCTCAAATAGTCGTAGTTTGAGTGCTTCGTGTCTGAGTATTTGCTCTGAGCCAGGGGCTGTGTTGAGTGCTCTCTGTGGCATCCCTCACAGCAGCCCTGGGAGGCAGGTGTGGCTGTTGTCCCCATTTGATAGATAGGACTTGACTCAGATGACTTGTCCGGACTCCCAGAGCTGGGAAATGGCAAGGCTGGGGACTTCAACTCAGGTCTGACTTCCAAACCCAAGCCCTCAGCCACACATTGCCTCCCATCTTTTTTCAGAGCTTTTTTGAACTTTCTAAAGAAGGCGAGTAGGGCCCCCCTTCCTCAAGTTATATGTTAGAGCTCTGTATATACCAAGCATGACCCTTGATAAAATCATGGGCTCCAGGCGGGATTGCCACGTCCTTCATTTACTCCCTTACCAACTCACTTTGGGAAGTGACTGAACTTCTGTGGCTGTGGTATCAGAATCTCCAAAGCGGAAATAACAATAGCCATCTCCCAGCGCTCTTTGGATTTTAAATGGTCAAATGCGGTGGTAGAAAATAAAACAGTGGGATCTTCTGGGAGGGAGGAGTGGGAAAGGGGCCTGGAGGAGCTTTCTGGAGCAGTGGAAATGTTCTCTATCTTGATTGGAGGCGGGGTTACACAGATGCATATATTGACCAAAACTCATCCAACTCTACATTTAAAATGCACTTTATTGTATGCAGGTTATCTTTCAAAAGGTATTGGAAAGCCAAAAAGCAAACAAAATATACTTTATGACTTTTTTGTCTGTCTGATGGGAGGTGCCTTAAAAAACGTTACACCATTTCCCAAAAACATATTTATTTTTGTGTACATGTAGATTTGAAAGGGTACTTTAAAAAGTATTTCCATTTTGGGGCAAATTTCTTTAACCCCTCCCCCCCAAAAAAACCACCCGTAACTATAAGCCTTTTTTTCCTCTCCAGGTCTTCACAGTTTTTAGAAACTCTAAGCCCATAAGCTCCTGCCATCATCCCAGGGACAGAGTTTTTCTGGGGGAAACGATTGGTGATAACTGGCAGTGTTGGTTTCTGGGGACTGAGTTCAAAGGAAAGCGAAAAAGGAGTGCCTGCCACTTCCTCTTGGCCTTTCTTATATGTTTGGTGTCAGGCCACAGGGACCCCAGGTGAGCTAAGCCTGAGCTTTTGGAAAATTGCCGCCTTCTTACATTTTCCCTTAATGAAGCAGAAACAGTTTCTCGAGAAAACACTTTTCTTTCCAGGAGGCCATTCCTCCTCCATGTCACTCTGCAGGGCCTGGACACCAGTCCCCCAGTGGTGATTTCCAGGCCACTCTTTTGGGAGGATGGAGGTCAAGAGGTCCACCATGGCCTGTGCTATTAGTGGTGGATGGCAGGTCGCCAGCTGTTAGTCCCTTTCCCATTCAAAAAGTAACACTTGTGTTTTACTAATTGTAAATGTAATACGTGTTCCTTGTGGGAGATCTGGAAAAGATGAAAAGGCATCAAGAATTTTAAAAATAGTCCTTTTTCAGTATCGGGGTATAGTTTTAAAAGTTTCATGCTGTCAGTGCCCTCCAGTCAAAACCCCCCAGGAGCATACCTAATAGTCATACAGTCAAACTAGTTAAACAGTCTGTTTGTCAAATAGACAAACAGAACTGGGTTTATTTACTTGTTGCCTTGAGGGAGAACAGTGGGCCGTTTCAGAAAGAGGATTTGGGCTGGTGTTGGGTGATTTGGGGGGAGGTTCAGGGAAGTGGGGCTTTGCTCTGCATTGGATGCTGTCAGGAAGCAGGACTGAGGCTGTGGTGGGGTCTCAGTAATCCCCGTTTGGAAGGTGGGAAGAATGGAATGGGGCTAAAGCTGTAGTCGGTAAAGCAGCAGCAGTGACTCATAGTAGCCAGGATACGGGGATGTCTGCTCATTTTTGGGTTTTGGATGATGTTCTTGTTTTTGTCTGTGTTCAGACATAATTATGGAGTGGTCTTGTTTGTGTCTCGATCCATCCGTCAGCCACTGAGTGGCCGTGTCTGATGGTGATGTGCTGTGAAATCGTTTGTGTTCAGTGGGGACACCAAGGCCCAGATGTGAGTGCCAGGCCAGGTCGTGGCCGTCAGGGGCCTCTTTCTCAGTGCTGTGCCCCAGAGTCGGTAAAGAGTCAGCCCACTCTTGGACACCTCCTCCAGCTGTAGAATTTTACCCACTCAATAAACGTTTTCTCTGAGTACGCATGTGCCAGGTGCTTGTCTCCTTTCCTCCCCCTGCTTAATCAGACACATGTCCATTTCTTTGAGATCTACCCGATAGCTGGCAGTGCTGTTAGGAAGACATCATCGGATCTTGCTGTTTGGGGCGGTGCTAGTACAGGAAGTCTCTAATTTTGCAATAACTTGCTTCCAAGAGCTCTGATTTCTATTTAGTCCTCAGAAACATTTTTTCCTTATGGGAAGTATTAAGAAGGGTTATTGGGATTCCCCTCTATTTCCTAAAAGCTTATTGCATCTGTAATTCACCTGAAAGGTGGCACTTTTAGCTGTTCAGTGGTGTGTGGCAATAAGGAGATGAGACCTGGGCAGTGCCTTAGGCTGCTTTAGGATGCAGGCAGGGTGTTCATTTATGTAGGCAGTGGGCAGAAAGGAAGTCCTTGGAACACAGGAGTTAGTGGCAAACTTGTGTCCATGGAGTCAGCAGGTGAGGTCAGTATATGAGGCTATCTGGGTGGGGTTTGGGGCAGACTGGGGAATGCCCCAGCATTCCATGGGGGGCAGCCAGTACCCCGGCTCCGACCAGTTGTTGCCCTGCTGGCCCTGTTGGCCTCTGATTTTAAGAGAAGCCAGAAATCCAGATTTTTCTGTGGACTCTCCTGAGTTGTCAGCGTTGGGAGCAAACTTTGTTTTAAGTGCAGTGTATACTTGGACTAAAGCAGAACACAGCTGGAGGCCGGATTCAGCCAGCTGGCTGAAAGGCGTCAACCAGGCCTGGTGCCCTGTGTCTTCTCCCCTGGCAGGAAGAGATGTCAGGAGAAAGTGTGGTGAGCTCAGCGGTGCCCGCAGCTGCTACCCGCACCACTTCCTTCAAGGGCACGAGCCCGAGCTCCAAGTACGTGAAGCTGAACGTGGGCGGAGCCCTCTACTACACCACCATGCAGACGCTGACCAAGCAGGACACGATGCTGAAGGCCATGTTCAGCGGGCGCATGGAAGTGCTCACCGACAGTGAAGGTAAGCCCAGCCTCCAGAACTTGAGAAGGCTTCGTTCTAGTGTGGAAGACCAGCATTACATGGGCAGCTATCCTCACAGTATGGGCTTCCTGTCATGCTCAGTGTTATCACGGTGTGCAGGGAGCCCTGAGAGGGAATAACTGGGAGACTGGGTCTCATCTGGGGGATGTGGTCAAGGAGGGCTTCCCTGAGGAAGTGACATTTAAGCTGAGACCTGAAGATGGGTAGGAGTCAGCCGGACAAGGACTCATAGTCTTGACTTAGTTGTTGATTTGCTGTGTGACTTTGAGAAAGTCCCTTCCCCACTCCAGGCCTCAGCTCTGTAAAATGGAGGCTGGACTAGCTGTCCTCGTTGGTTTCCTTCCAGTTCTCTCACCGATGGTTCTGTGACTTCAGAGTGAAACGCAGGTGTGAGAGCGGCATGAGCATTTTCTTTGGGCCCTTGGCCTCCTAGGGTGGTGTCCTGACAGAGACTCACATCTCCCCATTTAGTGTCTGGTGATCCTAATCAAGTTGTTTAACCTGTTCGACCATCTGGGGAACGGGCACAATGATACCCGCTTCGTGGGGCTGTCGGCACATAGCAAGTAGTCAATAGGTGTATGTTCAGTGCTTGGGTTTTTTTTTCTTGGAGAAAGTCATGTTAGTAAAAGGCAAAGAACTGTTTAAAATGGTCCTCCCATACCTACTTCCTACCCAGTTGGAACAATCAAGAGCACCTGGCAAGGGGGACCATACTTACCTGGCTGGGTTTACGGGCAGGTCATGTGAGGTTTAAAGATGGCCCTGTCCTTCATTCCTTGGCTCAAGATTACTTAAGACCAGGCCAGACCACAGGCTGACTTGACCCTGCCCTACCTGTTCCTGAGGCTGGCCTCCATGCTGATGTCCATGCCTTTCCAGGGACAGTGTTCCAGGGAGGGTGGGTGAGTTTTGACACAGTAGGTGGGATTGGGGGCCCTAAGGCTGGTGTGCACAGTGTGTTCTCCGATCCTAAGAGGGCCAGAGCTTGGGCACTCTGCTGGTTGGGGTGTTGCCCTCTGTGTCCTGGAGGAGGCCAGGCTGCAGGGCTCACAGTTCTGCTTCCCCGGGCTTCCCGTGAACTCTGGCTTCTGGCCCAGCAGCAGGTAGATGAGGTCGGAGCCCCAGAGCTGCCTTCTGTGTCTCAGCCAGAGCTTTTTATGAGTGGGAGGATCCCCTTTGCTCTGCTACACCCGGCACTGCCCATGAGTATTTATGGAAATCAAGACAATAGCGCCCTAGCTGCAGAAGGAAACAGACCTTATCTGAGAACCCAGGATTGTTGTGGTTTTTCTTCCGCCCTACCCAGTCTCTGGTGTGGCTCAGGAAAAGCGGCTGAGTCGCTGCGGAAGCAAAGAGGAAGCCTCGTCTCCTTGAAAGCCTTGCCTTGGTGGCCTAATGCCATGTCACAAAAGAGACAGAGTCCTCGAGCTCCACATCCCCCAATGGGAGCTGCGTGGGAGTGGTACCAGTGGGCCTGCTCAGCTTTCTAAACACCAGGGAAAGAGGATGTCCTTTCCCTGGTGCTCCCTGGAAAGCCCGACGTCTCCAGGAGGCAGTGCTGTCTGACACTCCAGGCCCCAGCTGTTTTCCTTTCACTAGAACTCTAGCCCCTCCATGTCATGATGAAAAGCTCACAGTCTGGCATTTTATGGTGTTATTTCATTCAAACCTCACCGTGCCCCTCTGAGGAGTGGGTGCTGCTGTTACCGTTTGATGAGTGAGAAATGCACGTCTCAGAGAGGTGAAGCGCTTTCTCTAAAGCTATGGGGCTAGAGAAGGTGGAGTGACTGAACCCAGGACCTGTTGGCTCTTCCCGTCCGCTGTCCAAGGAGGATGTGAGCCCAGCCCCCAGGCCAGGGCGCCTGAGTGTGGCAGCCTTATGGGCCAACCTCTCATTTAGTGCTGAGGGCCTTTTGGGGCCTCGGAAGGCCTGGCGTGTCAGGCTGGGTGGCTGGTCCTCCAGCCAGCGCTGTGCCAGGCAGAGCAGTCCCGTTGGCCCCTGATGAGGACACTGCACAGGTTGAGCCGTGGCCCGATGTTGCCTCAGGTTCACCCTGCCTGCATTTCACGGCTTCATCCTGGCTTTTAGTTAGGAAGCCTGTTAGCTGCAGTGAAGTTTGCCACAAACAGGCCGAAATGCCAGTCCAGCAGTGTGGCGTGCCGGTTAAAGAAGAAGGGCTCTGAAAGTGCAGAACGGTGGGTGCATGGTGTTGCCAGAAGTCTGTGCAGTTTGCCTGAGAAACTGGTTGCTTCCGGGCAGGGGGCCTGGGGTCCAGGGCGGGTGGCAGACTCTCTTGTGCTTCCTGCCCTTCTGCCTGTGTGAGCTTCGTATCGTGTGTTTGTAACTCCTAAACAGAGAGGAACAGGGGTGTCGGGGTGAGATGGCCCTGGGTTTTAGTCCTGCTCTGTCACATGGTAGCAGTCCCGGCTAACATTATGGAGCTGTTTCTGTGTGTCAGACATTGTGCTAATTTAAGCACTGGTGATGTGACATTGGGCGAGTGAGTTTCTGTCTGAGCCTGTTTCCTTGTTTCGGATTGTTTGTGACTGATGCTTTTCAGGGTCGTGTGGGATTAAATGAGGATTTTAGAGAGCGCTTGGTGGAGTGCCTGACACACTGGGAGACTCAGTAAACGGCAAGGTTCTTCATTGATGCACCTGCCTGGGGCAGGGTGTGGAGGCAGAGGCTGGGAGGGCTGTGGTGGGGGACAAGTGGCCCGCCTGGCCTGAGGGACGAGTGTGCTGCAGTCCCAGTTACCTGCTCAGTGGGGGGCTTTTCTGAGAAGATGAGGACCCTGTGGCAGTGAGCAGGCCCCGCTCAGACTCCTCCCCAGAAAGGTTCAGTTCTTGCAGCCCCAGCTTTTTACTCAAGTCCTCATCAGTGTCACCCTTGGTCAGTGTCGCCATTGGCCATGGATTCATGTGGCACCTTTTGTAGTAAGAGTTCCGTCTGTCACTCACCTGTAGTTCCCTGCTTCGTCCCTGTTGCTTGCTCTGGCACTTTCCCCCCTCAGATGGTTTCTGGTCTCTTGCTAATGTTTTGGAAGGAGGGCGTTTGTAAACCAGATTAAGGAAGAGTCATTAATCTTATTATTAGCACACTTCCCTCAAAAACTAGTGGGGAAGTCAGTGTGGCGTGTAGAAACACTGCCAACTCGTTTCCCTGAGGTCTCAGGCCTCTTGCCGTTGGTAAAATTCTGAAGTACACTGAGAGCTTAGAAATTGTGACTGATATGACAGACTCCCCTGTGCCCCCGCTCAGACAAGGCGTGGAATGCTCCCTGGACTGATGGGGCTGCTCCTTGCCTTCGCTGTTTGCCTGTCTCCCTTCGGGAAGTAACTGCTAGCCCGGCTTTGGGGTCACCAGGTAGACATCAACCTGGGCTGCACAGCGAGTCAGCCTTGGAGCTAAATCCTGCTGCCTGGGTCCCCCCAGAAAGCCAGGTGTAGCTGGGCAGGGCGTGGTGGGGCATTAGGACTTTGAAAAGGTCTCCACGGATTCTAACGTGCAGCCAGGGTTGAGAACCACTGTTGAGGATCTTTCCATGAATTGCATTTGCTACAACTGTTTATGTCCCTAGACAGTGTCTCATTGGTGTGTTTCAAACATTATATAAATGGTGCTGTATTGTCTGCAGGCTTTTAGCTTTTGCTTTAGTTAGCATTACGCTTGTGAGGTCAGTCCATGAATGAGTGGCTCTAGTTCAGACATTTCCCTGCAGTCGAGGGGTCCGTTCTAGGAATGCACTGCAGTTTGTGGATCCACAGTCTGTTGATGGTTATTTAGATTGTTTCCGGTGTTCACCAGTAGGAGTATTCTCATTCTTGAACCCTCTCCCTGTGCATGTGAGTTTCTCCAGGGCAGTGCTTCCCAACCTTTGCCACAGTGTGGCACACTGGAAATTCCTATTTTTACTTTGGTAAAAGAAGAGGCTTTGGACTTCCCAGACCCCAGCCAGCCACATCAGGGGCTGCAGCGTTAAGGTCTTACCCACCTTTGGGAGCTCTGTCCTAGAGTTTATTTCCAGGAGGGGATTGGGGATAGCACCCTGGGCTTGATTAGATGTTAGCAGTTGTGTCAGTTTACATTCCCCATAGCAGTCTGAATTTTTGCCGATACGGGGCACTGTCATTTTTTTTTCTTTTTTATGCTGAGGAAGATTCGCACTGAGCTAACATCTGCTGCCAATCTTCCTCTTTTTGTATGTGAGCCACCATCACAGCATGGCCTCTGACAGATGAGTGATGTAGGTCTGTACCCAGGAACCAAACTCATGGCACTGCAGTGGACTGTGCCGAACTTAACCAGTAGGCCACCTGGGCTGGCCCTGTCACACCTTTTAGTTATTGCCAATCCCGTGGTTAGGATATGATGCTCTGTTATTTTATTAAACATTTCCTAATTTCTAGGGTGTTGAGCATCTTTCTATGTTTATTGGTCATTTGTGTTTCATCTTTTAGCTGCCTGATAGCATCTTATTTACACATTTTCCTGTTTTCCTTTTTTTTTTCTTCTTGCTTTGTATAAAAGTATATATTCTGGATCCTGTCTCTTTGGTTTTATGTTATAAATGTTTTCCCCCAATCTGACTTGTCTTAGCTTTTTTTAAATTTTTTTGAGGAAGATCAGCCCTGAGCTAACATCTGCTGCCAATCCTCCTCTTTTTGCTGAGGAAGATTGGCCCTGAGCTAACATCCATGCCCATCTTCTTCTACTTTATACGTGGGACGCCTACCACAGCATGGCGTGCCAAGCCGTGCCATGTCTGCACCCGGGATCTGAACTGGCGAACCCCGGGCCGCCGAAGCAGAACATGCGCACCTAACTGCTGCACCACTGGGCCGGCCCCATTGTCTTAGCCTTTTCAATGGTGTCTTTTGATACTTCAAAGTTTGTCGATTGGTTTTTACACTTAGATCTTTGATCTCTCTCACTGGTGCTCCAGGGATGATTTTTGACCCACAGGGGACATTTGGGACTGTACAGAGACATTTCTGGTTGTCACAGTTGGGGGGGTAGGAGTGCTGCTGGCATCTACTGGCTAGAGGCCAGGGACGCTGCTGCATACCCTGCAGTGCACAGGACGGTCCCTCCATAACAGTTATCTGGTCCAACATGTCAGTAGTGCCAGGGCTGAGAAATCCTGCCCAGAGATTCTGATTTAGGAGTGAGGCAGCTTCCGAGAATCTGAATTTGTAACAAGTACTTTAGGTGACTTAGGAACAGGCAAGTTTAGGAACCACAAACATAGCGAGGATAAATACCTTGGTATGGAGAGGAGAGGTCAGTGAAGGCTCCCTGGAGGAGGGGAGGGAGGGGAAGGGGAGAGGAAGTCCGTGGTGTGCTGGCAGGGCTGGGAGGAGGCGAGCCTAGCGGCCCGGTTTCCCTGACCCCGAGAGAAGCCTCCTCTGGGGTACCCTGAAAGCCATGCAGATGCCCTCCTGGGTGCTGGAACAGGCCACCATGGACGCTGTCACTGCTGCCAACGCTCCAGCAACGATGAGATGTGGAAAGGGCTTGTCGGCAGAGACCTGATTTGAGGGCTGCCAGTAGACCCGGCATTGCGCTGTGTGCTTCCTGTACGTTCTCTCATCAGACGTGTCTGCCGACCCTGTGAGGCACCATTTTTAGCAGACAGAACTGCTAGACAGAAAGGTTAAGAGAAACGCCCACGTCATCCAGCACGTAGGCACAGAGCTGGGCTTCGGCAGAGACCGGCGCTCTTTTCCGCTGTGCTGTGTCTGTCGCAGTGCCCCAGAGCCCGTCTGCGCCCCGCTCATCCTCCCCAGGCTGCACTGACGTGGACAGCCTTCCCGTGTGCTCCGTGGCGGCAGGAAAGACGCCCCACAAGCGAGGAGCTGCTTCCCTTCCGTTTTTCTTCTTGCTAGGCGTTGGAGCTGTTTCGAAGGGACAGATTCCTGCTTTCAAAGCAACTAAGATATTTTAAAGTCAGAATGCTAATTGAAACCTCATGGAGAGTGCACCCGGCTCCTTTGCCCTTATTTGTCCAAACTATGATTCCTTCGCCGCAGGCATTTCCCAGCGGCATTCTTGAGCCGGCGCCCAGTGTCACAGTCGCTTATTCATTTACGGAAACTCTTGACCGTCCCTGGATAATTGATTTCAGGGCCCGCCCTCTTTCCAAGCAGCTGAGTTGTCCAAGCATCAGACAGAAGCAGAACGGTTTCTTCCCGGGGCAGCTGGGTGGAAGTGGGGCCATTTCTGTAAAGACTGAGGGCCTCCTTGTCTTCTCAGTTCCCGTGAAAGGAGTTTTCCTACAAGTTTCTTACTTGTTTTTTGTCGTCTGGTCCTGCCTCACTTACTTAGGGATGTCATGAACCTCTCTGAGCCTCTGTTTTGATCTGTGGAAAACTGAGGGGCATGGGCCTCCCTCAGAAAGAACTGTTGGGAAGATAATATGGTCTTTCCCTACCTGTCGATTCACTGGAAGAGAAGCACTGGACCCAGGGTGGGTTAGAGGCTGCAGGCTAGTGGCTGCGGACCCCCTGCAGCCTGCAGATGTGTTTTGGTTGCCCTATGGTGGGTTAATGACTGGTTTTTAAAGAAATTAGTTTACCATTCTTTAAAAATCGGGAGATTTCACAGAGAAATCCGCCTTTCTGGCTTTGCTTGGAACACCAGAGGCTCACGCAGCCCTGGGCCCACATTCCTGCCTGGCCAGTCTCGCCTGGAGCAGGAAGACCCCACCAACAGGGGGTGGGGCGCTGCCCTCTGGACAGCCTGGGGTCTCTGCACCCGGCCCACCTGCACTCATTTGTCCTGCTTGCTCAAGGCCCCTGTGGCATCTGGGCTGCATGACAGATACTGAGTCCGTACCTTGTGTCTCATGCAGAAAGCAGCAGTGGATGATGGCCAGCAGTCACTGTCATGGTGATGTGACTGACCGCGCCTGTGAAGGCCTCTTCCTCGGCACCAGGGTTCCACTCCAGGCTGCACGTTTGCGTTGTGTTTGCCCCGAGTGGAGATTATTCTTCCCGCTATACTTGGGAACCCGTCGCAGTGTGGAAGTACCAAGTGGAAGGCTCTGGAGGGAGGAGACCAGACCTTTAACCGAAGGCCCAGGAACCATGGCCTGAGGAGTAGCTGCCTGCGGGAGCATGGAAATGGCCTTGTCATCAAGTGCCCTGGTGCTTGTTGCAGAGTACCAGCTCGTGCACCAAAACCACGAGGGCACGCTTGGCTGGGCTGGATTTGGGGGACAGTGGGGGTAGAGGAGGTGAGCAGGCTTGTGACTCTGGGCATGCAAAAGGTGCCTTTGCTGCTCTTGGCTTTTGTTGGCCTCTGCCACCAATGCAGGGCCTGGGGGTGTGCGGGAGACTCAGGGCAGGGCTCAGTGGTGGTAGGGTGGAAACGTGGCCCTTCTCCCACGCTGTGAGCAAAGGGAGTGGGAAAGCGGGGTGTAAAATTACTGATTCCTCTTTAAACCTCCTAACCGCCCTGGGAGTGGGTGCGGTCTCCCTGTGATGTGTGGCGGGAGACCCGGGAAGCCCCCTGCCTGGGCCGCCCTGCTGCTCGGGGAGGCTGGGTCTTCCCCGGCTGTCTGGCCACTTTCTTGTGTTTCTTGTTTTCTGTGGGGACATACTTGGTCTTTGTTCCATTCCTGCCTCCCTTTCGCTCCCATCTTCTCTTCCCAGCTCCAGTCCTGTTTCTTCCTCTAAATGCTATTCCCAGGGACGTTTGCATTTCAGTAGAGGAATTTTGAAACCCTGTGGGATCTCTAGTGGAGGAATAGGCCATGCTGAGACTGGAGAGGACTGGAGAAGCTGAAGAGGCTCCTTTCTGGCCCCCACCCCCAAGAATTTTCCACCGTGCCTGGTTCTCAATAGCAGCTGAGATGTTTTTCTGTATTTAGTAAAAGTAAGGGCCATCTGCCCATGGTAGACCAAACTTCTTGAGGGCAGGGTCTGTCTCCATTTTCTCTCTGATTGCTGTCATTAGCCCATAAGTGCTTGTTTGGGGAGTTATGGGAACTTCCCATCTATAGCTGGCGATGCTAGTGAGTGTCTGGAGGTCAGGTCACCCTTGGGAGCCAGAGGTCGCAGTCTGCGGGAGTGAGCCTCTGCTTCCTTAGAGATGGCTTTATTTGGGAGTGTGAAAAAAGTGTTGTAGAAAGAGGGAGTAGATATTTTTCCCCCAGGAGCCTTTCCCCTATTGTTGGGGTGTGGTTATTTGGACCCATTTTCTCCAGATGTGGTGCACTAGGCCCCTCTTGGGATATACTTGTCTAAGGGGTTTCTGAGGGTACTTTAGAAAGATGCTCTTAGGCCTCAGGGGCCCTAGCGCCCAAAAGAGCTTCAGACCAGAGTCCAGAGTGTGGTTGTCTCCAGCCAGGAGCGCCTGGAGGCTGTGGCCCTGCTGCCCTGGCAGGGCTTGGTCAGCCCTTTGCTGGTAGCTAGGCAGGTGGGGCCGCAACCCTCTCTGGTCCTGCTTTCCCCTGGGAGGTGGAAGGAGTCAAGAGACACCTCAGTTCTCCTCAGTGCCTTCCAAGAGAGGAATGCACTCCTAACCAGCTCCTCCCTTCCCCTTCCTTCCACACAGGCTGGATCCTCATTGACCGATGTGGGAAGCACTTTGGTACGATACTTAACTACCTTCGTGATGGGGCGGTCCCCTTGCCTGAGAGCCGCCGGGAGATCGAGGAGCTGCTGGCAGAAGCCAAGTACTACCTGGTCCAGGGCCTGGTGGAAGAGTGCCAGGCAGCCCTACAAGTAGGCATCATTCTTTCCTCCGTAAGGGTGGGGAGGCACAGACCCACCTGCCTTCCTCATCTTCCCCCTCTGCAAAATGGGAGCAGTTCCTACCTCACTGAGATGTTGGGAGAGTTAATGAGTTAACCCTGGAGCCTCTCCCCTTTGGTCAGAGTGACCTCTGAGAGGCTTCCCTCTAAGGCTTAGGCCACCTAATTACTCTCTGGAGTATTTTAGTCCCCATGGTGTTGGGTCGTATGTACCTTGCAACTGTCAGTACTGAGCCATGGGGTGTATGACTTGATCAGTTTTCTGGACCCATCTTGGGACTTGTTCTCACCGCACAGGTCATTGGTGAGAGCCCAGCACAATCTCTACAGACAGATACCCCTCACTCCTCAGCTGGACCTGGGGCAGGACCACTGGGGTCAAGTCGAGTGCTAGTAAAATCCCTACAAAACCAAAACACTTCTAGACGGAGCAGCCATTTATTCCAAGTGGAGTTCGGACATGGCAGAGAGTCAGAAGAGTGTCTTCAGGTGGCCATAGGAATCGCATTTTGTGTCTATGAGGCTCTTGTTTGTGCCTCGTCCGAGCCACATCTGTCTGGCTCTCTCCTGGAACAGTACCCGTGATGCCCAGCTCCTTGAGGACAGTTATTTCCACCCACCACCTCTGCCTTGAGAGTGTGGACTCGCTGTAAATCTAACTGGATGTTGTAGCCTTGCCTTGATTATTTTTATTCCATTTTTTTGTTTATTAAAGCACTGCGTGTACATCATTTAAGAAGTCACGTGGTGTTGCAAGGTTGATGTCAGTAACAGCGCTATATGCCCCCCACCCACCCCCACCCCTGAGGCAGCTTCTTTTAATTCTTTCAGCAATTCTCTTTGCTTTCATATTTCTTGTGTTGCTATTTATTGACATTTAAGTTTTCAACGTTATCTACTGGCATTACTATAGAAAATTAAAATTTAGCTCATGAACCACCCCCACCCCCAACCACTACTGAACTTACGTACACATATTCCTTCTCCTGTCTCCTAATATGGTTTATCACGGTTTTGGTTAAATCAGTATTCAGAGTTTACATTGTGATGTTTAAATATTGTGCAGAGTTGAGCCACAGGCTATACAATGATTATTTTCTTTCTCTTGTAACTTTTCAGTTTGCCAGAGTTAGTGATTGCTTCCTTGTTTTGTTTGCTTGGTTTTCTAAGAACATATCCCTAATTCAGCCCTAAGTTCTCAGAACGGTCAGTCTCCTGTTGGTATGCTCAGACCCATAGAGAATCTGTTTCATCTTTGTCTTGGCAGGGAGATGTGCCCCCTGGGTTCCCTTTCTGTGGTTTCTCTTAGTCTGAGTTCAACCTCAGGACTGACCTCTTCCTAGTTCCTGTCTCTTATATCTTTCTGTTCTGCTTTCTCGGAGGGTTTTTTCAGTTTTGTCTTTTCAACTCTTCCATTGAATTTTTCAGTTCTGCTATCTTATTTCTAATTTCCAAGAGCCTTTTCTTGTCTTCTGAGTGTTCTTTTTTATACAGCATGCTGATCTTGTTTCATAGGATGCCATATCTGCTCTCATCTGTCTGATGATGCTATTGGAAGTTTTCTTTCTGCTCCCTACATCGTCTCTCTCCTTGCCTTACTTTTTCTGTCTGTTTTAGTTTCGGTCTCATGTTTGAGAGGCTTTCCACGTATAATCTGATGATCCTTCGTCTGCTGAAATTTAAGAGCAAGGCCCTGAAGAGCTGATAGTGCGTGGGTGGTCCTGTTGTCCAGTGGGCCTCAGTCGTGATGACTTGTTCAGCAGGAACCCCAATGTCAGAATCTCTAAGCCTTTTTTTAGACAGGCAGTTCCCTGCAGAGAAATCCTCCACTCTCTCGCCTGGTGGGTGTAAGCCTGACTGCCGCCTGCTGAGATCTGAGCAGGGGAAGGGCTGGGCATGGGGGAGGTCACCGTTTAGTGTGTAGACCGGTCACTTAATTTCCTTGTGTTCAGAATAGCAACTCAACTCTGTCCTCTCTTGCACAAACCACTCCAGGAAAGTGAATCTTTCTTCTGCCCGACTGGGGAAGGGGGTCCATCTGGGGGGCTCAGTGGTGCTTCTGCCCACCAGCGAGCAATCCTCCGCTCTTGCCCTGTGCCCAGCCTTCAGAGCTGGTCTCGGCGGAGTCTCTAGGAGTCTTGCCCATCTGCTGACTTGGGTTTCAGCTTTCTCCTTCCCCTTGGTTATCACTGCTGTCATCTGCTTTCCAGCCCTGAATTTTTGACATCTTGTCTGCAGACCTCACTTGCCCTGTTCTTTCTCTCCTTATGGACTTGGGCCTTTATTGTTGCTCTGCAGTCTTTGTAGTGGGGTTTTAGGAGCTTTGGATTCAATCACGTTCACCTGCCGCGTTTCGGGTTTACTTTTGAGTGGCTTCCTGGGCTGTGGAAATGTGTCATCATTTTTAGTACTCATTGAGCACCCTGGCATATGACAGCCCTGGCCGGAGAGCAGCCTTCCTGGAGAACCTGACGCTCGGTCCTCCCCTAATTCACTGGAGGAATCCTCCTCTCCCAGGCACGGCTGCCCCATTTCCCCTCGCCAGCCTGTCTTTGCCCAGCAGCTTGGCTTAAATTATCCAATGCTGCCAGGCCCCCTAGGCTGAAATGTATTTTGTTCCCGCAGAACAAAGATGCTTATGAGCCTTTCTGCAAAGTTCCTGTCATCACCTCATCCAAGGAAGAACAGAAACTTATAGCGACTTCCAATAAGGTAAGCCAGAGGCTCCCTTGTGGCTTTCTGCTGCTACCAGAAATGATGGGGTTTCTTCTGAATAAGTTCTTCTTCTGAGTAAGTCCTGTGTACTTGCCTGAGCATGGCCTGAGAAGGGGTTAAGAATGGGAACCTACAGGTCATGCTGTGTTCCCCTGGCTATTGGGTCGTGCCATCTCCAGGCCCACTCCAGTGGGCAAGTCCACTTGTCTGCCTCTTCAGCCTGGGGGCAGGGCCCCAGCCCTGTGGGGAGCCAGTGGGTCATCGCACCTGCACTTGAAGTAACTCTCTTCTTCTCTCTTAAAACAACCACAGCCAGCCGTGAAGTTGCTCTACAACAGAAGCAACAACAAATACTCATATACCAGGTAAGCGTCAGCCGGAAAAGACACCTGCGCTGTCTGGGGGAGCTGCTCACCCCAGCCAGGCCCAGCTCCGCTCGTTCCCTTCAGATGAGGGTGGCCCTTCCGCACCTCTGGGATGCCCAGATAGATAGATTGACTGCTAGATGGATAGCTAGCTAGCTTTGAGATGTCATTCACACGCACCATAAAATGCCCTTTTAAAGTATACAACTCAGCATACTAAAGGCAGCTAGAGGAGTCTTTTTTTGAGGGTCACTGGTTTTACAGAGTTGTGCAACCATCACTACTTACCTAGTTTTAGAACGTTTTTATCACCCCAAAAAGAAACCTTGTGCCCGTTAGCAGTTACTCCCCATTTCCCTTCAGCTCCTTCCCCCTACCTCTAAGCCCTAGGCAACCACTATTTTCCTTTCTGTTGCTATGGATTTGTCTACTCTGGACATTTCATATACCGTAGTCCCCCCTTATCCACGGAGGGTACGTTCCAAGACCCCTAGTGGATGCCTGAAACTGCAGATAGTCCAGATGCTGTATATGCTAGGTTTTTTCCTGTGCAGCACAGTATGGGTGTGCTGGATAAGGGGTGAGTCATGTCCCAGGTGGGACAGAGCAGGGTGATGTGTGATTTTAATCACGCTACTCAAAGCAGCACACAATTTAAAACTTATGAATTGTTTATTTCTGGAATTTTCCATTTAATATTTTTAGACCACAGGTGACTGGGTTACTTAAACTGCAGAAGGTGAAACTGTGGATGAGGGGGACTACTGTAAATGGAATCATATTATGTGGCCTTCTGTGGCTGACTTCTTTCACTCAGTGTAATGTTTTCAAGGTTCATCCATGTTGTGGCACGTGTCAGTACTCCATTCCTTTTTATGGCTGAGTAATATTCCATTGTGTGGATAAGACCACATTGTGTTTATCCATTCATCAGTTGATGGACATTTGAGTTGTTTCTACTTTTTGGCTCTTATGGATAATGCTTCTGTGAACATTGGTTTACATGTTTTGTGCAGACGTATGTTTTCACTTCTCTTGGGTCAATACCTAGGAGTAGAATTGCTGGGTCCCATGGCAACTCTAGGTTTAGTCACTGAAGAGCTGCCAGACTGTTTTCCAAAGTGGCTGCACCATTTTACATTCCCCCAGCAATATGTGCAAGTTTCTAGAATGCCTTATGGCTCTGGGAACACGTGGCTCTCAGTCAGGAACTTGAGGCATGTAGGGGGATTTGATGGGGTTACTCAAGACCCGTAAACTGGCCGAGGATAAAAAGTCCCGCTTGGGCAGTTCCACTCTGCCACTCCTGTGGCGTGGAGCCCCGTGTTGCTGCCCTGGCGCCCTGTGCCCGCAGGCCCAGTGTCTCAGCGTCCGTTTCCGGCTGTTGCAGAGCGCCGCTTTAGCCATGCTGGCTAGGAGCACAGGCCCAGCAGAGAGAGCTACCTTTTGTTTTGGCCTCAGGCCCTTAATTTCCTTGTTTGCACAGCGGGGACTATACGTGCCTTTCTCTTGGAATTATCGTGAGGTTGAAATGCGATAGTGGAGATAACGGGCCCAGCGAGTGGTGGCAGTTACCACCAGCTGTGGTCACCTTATCAAATGCTCTTTTGCAGCAATTCTGACGACAATATGTTGAAAAACATCGAACTGTTTGATAAGCTGTCTCTGCGCTTCAACGGAAGGGTCCTCTTCATAAAGGATGTCATCGGGGACGAGATCTGCTGCTGGTCCTTTTACGGCCAGGGCCGCAAGATCGCCGAAGTCTGCTGCACCTCCATTGTCTACGCCACTGAGAAGAAACAGACCAAGGTAAGGGCTTCGAACGCACGCTTCTGAGTGGCCGGTCTGAATACGTACTTGTACAACTTCCCTTTCCACTTGAGCAAAATAAACTTGAAGAGGGAAAGGCTCTAAAAATGTTTTCCTTGACTCGTGGTTGCGTAATCAGTGTTAAAATATTCATTATCTTTTGGGCCCTGGAAAGATCCAAATGTATGCCTTAGAGAAACAGAATTGTTTTTCCTTTCTGACACTCTGCAAGTAGAGACAGTCATACTGCACCTAAGTCCCTTTGCCGTAAATGTTGATTCAGACATATCCTCATGCCTGTGTGCACCTCACTGCCAGCGTTCGCTCCTCCTGTCGTCAGGGATCAAACACTGCCTGTATAGTTCCTTGCCCTCCACCACACAGCATCCTTTCCCACCAGCATGGCTCCATTCTCCTTCTCTCATCAGAGGAATGGCGCTACCTTCAGGGTCTTGGCCTTGGCTTCCTAGTCATGACCTACTACTTATTTGCCATCTGTCTGTCCTCTCACCCACTGATCGGGAGCAGCCCCCAACCCTCACCGGCCTGCGTGGCATCCCTTAGCTCCCAGCCTTGTGGGCTTTCTTCCAAGCACACGACTCCCTGACCGATCTGGACTCTGGACCCATTTTTATATCATCCCCTCCAAACCAAGAGACTTGGCCTCTCCCTTGACTGCTGTCGCTGTGCTGTCCTGCAAAGATAGGCTACACTGCAGGTGCTATTGGTAATCTTGTCCACTATCAGTTGAACTTCACTCCCTTTAAGTGCTCTGCTTGCCTACCCTCCCTGGGCTATGCGACTGGGCTTTCTCTCTCTCTCTTTTTTTTTAAATCATACCATACATTCTGTCATTTCCTTCTCAACCTAAGGGAAATCTCATGAACAGGAACATGCAGTAGGTCTGCCAAGGGCCAATTTTCATGCCTCTGGTCACCTTTCTACAAGCCTGCTCAGGTTATTACTGTCATTGCTGCTCCATCTCCAGGAGCACACAGTTCTGGAGGATTCTGGAGCTGGCCTCAGAAGCAAAAAGCAAATGTGAGAAAAATCACACCACAAAGTAGAAACCAGAGTTGTGGGATTTTTTTCTTAAATATATTTTTTCCTTACTATTCAGAATATATCCTAAAAGATACATATTGTTTCAGGGTAGCCAAGAAGGGAAAAAAACTGAGATCCTTTTTTCCTTCATAGACATCTGGGGGACCAGAATCGTTCGCTCCTCTTGCTGCATCTGCAGGACACACGCTCTTCTCTCCTGTGAGCTTACTTTTAGGGCTGTAAATTCCACCTGTAACTAGACTTCCCACTTTGTCATGCCTTGATCTTTTTTTTTCCCCCCCATATACATGGTTTACCTCTGCCCTTGGATATTAAAAGGATGATCATCAGATTGATTAAGCTTTAAAATATTGACTTCACATTTCCAGAGCTCAGGAGGAGCAAAGAGACCACGTGGTCTGGTCCCAGCCGTTTAGAGATTAGCGGCCGGGTTCCAGAGCGAGCCTGTACTTGTGTTTGTGAGGCTGATTGGTGGTAGGGCCAGGACCCCTCCCCCTGGCTCCCTTTGCTCTGCCATCCTGTCCCCAAGGCCTCCTCCTTTATCCAGGGGAAGCATGTGACTTTGGCTTTCCAAGGAGTTGGTGTTGGGGACGGCTACTCCTACAGGAACAGGTTCCTCCTTTATCTCACCCAAACCTCTGGGAGCTTTGCTTTGGAGCCAACACTCGTGTTTTGGTGTCTCAAGTAGCTGTACAGATACTCCATTTGGGGTTTTGTTTTACATAATTGCTATCTTACCTTCCTTGGCACAGCATTCTAAGTGCTTTATTATTGCTTTTCATCATTATGTAACTTTTTTGTGGTTAAGTTGGAAAAGGTATGACTTGCTGAAATTAAGCAGATGTTTAATATGTCCATTGTCCATTTGGTTCTTAATTCTGACTCACTGAGGGCTAGGTGATAATTAAGCACAGAATCTGCCCCTCGTTGGTCTGTTTTTGTTCTGTTGCTCAGATTGATCGCTTCTGTTGACCTGTCTTCAAGTTCATAGACTCTGTCCTCTATCATCTCCGTTCTGTTCTTGAGGCCCTTTCAGCAAGTTGGTTTGTGTGTGTGTGTGTGTGTGTGTGTGTGTGTGTGTTGGTTATTGTACTTTTCAGTTCTACAACTTTCCCTTGGTTCTTCTCTCTATCCTCTTTCTCCTTGCTGAGACTTCCTATAATTGCATTTGCTTTAAGAGTGTTCACCCTTACTTGTTGCAACATTTTTATAGCAGCTGCTTTCAGGTCTTTGTCAGATAATTCCAGCATCTTGCGTCATCTTGGCTTTGGCATCCGTTGATTATCTTTTCCCTCAGGAGTTGAGATTTTCCTGGTTCTTGGTACGCTGAGAAGTTTTTAATTGTATCCTGGACATTTGGAATGTTGTAGGACTCTAGGGCTTGTTTAAATCCTAAGAAGAATATTGATATTTTTGCTTTAACAGGCAATTGACCCAGCTGGCTTCAGCCCAACCGGCTTTCTGTGGGTGGTAGTTCCGACAATCGAGTTTGCAAAGCCTTCAGATCTGTGCTGTGCTCTGGGCCAGTCTGTGTCCTGGGTAGCGGTCTCGCCCATTGCTCAGTTCTTGAAGTCTCTGCATGCTGCTGAGCGTCAGATCACAACTTGGGGTGAGCCTAGGAGTTCATGCACAGCCTCGAGAAGCTGTTTTGCTACCTCTTAGTCTTCTCGGTACTTTCCGTTTCCCTGGGCTCTCCTTTTTCAGTCATCTGGCCAGAAAGCTGGGACTTTGGTTACCCCGCTCTGCCACATACTTCTTGTGACTTTGCCTGTATCTGGCGCCAAGCGGCATGAAGATAGAGAAAAACAGGAGCAGGGATTCACCCACCCCGTTGAGACCACAGCTCTTGTAATGAGAAGGTTCCCTCCCTCAGCGTTTGGACCCCCACAGGCTCCGGTTGCTGCCTTGGCCCTTGCTGCCGTGAGATTGCTCGGGGGCTGAGGTGCAAGAAAACAGCAAAAGGAAAAAGAAAGAAAAACAGGGAACTTGCCTGACACTGCATGTTGGGGGACTCTAGCTTCCCCTGGGGCACTCTCTGTCCAGGTACCCATTTCAGGCCTACGGGCAGGGTGGAGCTCAGGCTGGGGGATACTGGCGGGGGCGGGGGGAGGGAGCGGAGAACAGTAAGCTCACTGCTGGTTTGGTATTTCTGCAAGGTCTGGTCTTTCCTCCCAGTCCGCCTGCGACTGTTTACGTTTCAGAGTCCTCAGTCAGCTGCTGTGCACACTCTCTCCTGGTTTTGTAGCCTCCATGGGGAAGTCGGGGCAGGGTGTGCTCACTCCCATTTCTTCCGAACCCCAGAACCCTGCCCTTGAAAGCAGAGTCTCTACTCTGGGAGTCAGGTGCCCGGGACCCCTTGTGCGGCCCTCCTCTCGTTCATGGGGCCTTAGCCCCAAGGCAGCAAGCAGACACTGTGCTTTACCAAGAAGGAGCGATCCTGTCCATTTCAGGAAGGTCCTCAGCTGGTCCCTGTTCAAAAGTACACTGCTTTAAAGGCTGCTTTGCGGTGTGGATGGCTCGTGTGCAAGCTTTGTTTGTTATGTTAGTAGCAGCATGCCGGAAATGACGTTAAACATCCATCAGTGTGAACTGGTTAATTGCATTGTCACATTCTTTATAATTCCTTGATGGGGAATGATCTCCAAGTTAAGTTTTGGAAAAGAGGAAAGTGCAGAAGAGTTTGTGTGTTGGGCCACCTTTTCTGTTTTACAGAATGTGAGTATATATGTATATAGTGTGTGAATATATATATTTATATGTGTAAATATATATATTTATCCCTCAGAGAGGGCAAGATGATGAGAAGCATTGCCTTCAGGAAGGGACACTTACTTCACTGTATCACTTTTGTCTCTTGCGAATTTAGCACCTTGTGTAAGTGTTGCTTATTGAAAATAACAACTACTGTAAAAATAATAATGACAGTTTTATTGGGCCTGATTTAGCGGGATGGCCCTGCTCGGAAGTACTGGGTGGCGGCAGAGGTTGTGGAGTGTGTGTGTGATGCTAACTTATCTGCCCTGTATTTTGTGGGGACACAGGTGGAATTCCCTGAAGCCCGGATTTATGAGGAGACCCTGAATATTTTGCTGTATGAGGCCCAGGATGGCCGGGGACCTGACAATGCCCTCCTGGAGGCCACAGGTGGGGCGGCTGGTCGCTCCCACCACCTGGACGAGGATGAGGAGCGGGAACGGGAGCGGATCGAGCGCGTGCGGCGGATCCACATCAAGCGCCCAGATGACCGGGCCCACCTCCACCAGTGAGCAGGCAAGCGGAGCCAAGCCGCTGGCCCGCCCTCCCCCTCCCCGCTCCACACTCAGATCCTGTCCCGGCTCCTGGGCCCCTCCACTTCCCCCGGAGTCTGGAGATACTTTTCTAACAAACCAGATGATTGTTTTGATGTTTCTCAACAAGGTGATGGATTGTCTTGACCCAGGTGAATGCACCCCTGTTGTAGAACACGTCCAAGGTCGCTACTTTCCGTGAGAAGCCGAGAAGCCTTGGAGCCAGGCTCTCCTGGTTCTCAGAGGAAAAGTATGAATGGGTGTGAAGTGTACGTGAGAACTTTTATTTCAGTATTTATTTTTGTGGGTGTTGACTACCTATTTGAGCTTCTTGGGTGGCGTTCCCTCCAGGGTTTAGTTTGATAGCTCCAAGAGGGATCCCGCAGGTGGTGGCCACCAGAGGTGTGTGTGAGCTCCCTGTTTCCTAGCCCTCCCGCCCAGCACACTGGCTCCCAGTTCCTGTGCGCCAGACGGGGCCCAAGCCCCGCAGCTTTGCTCGCAGTGCCTTCTGCAACAGGATTTCACACCCATAGCTTCTTAGTAAATTGCAGCTTGTAGCAGTGGAGATGGGGCCTGATGAGCTTCGTGCCTCTAAGTTGTTCCTAGTGTAGCTCCAGATGCCCAGCTCTGTTTAAGGGGCAGGCCTGTTGCCACCTTGCGTGGGCCTGTGGTCTGGTATTTGTTGGGACCCCGCATCTCGGGCTCAGGGAAGAGCTGTCTCCGGCAGCCAGTGCTCTGCTCTGTTCTGGGCCCCTTCTACTTGCTCTCCTTGCTGAGCCACTCCATTCCAGGAAGGCCATGTGGCCTGGTAACAGGCAAACTGCTGCTCCGTGATCCATTCCTTCCTCCTCGGCCTTCTTCCCTGTTAAGCTAGACTTGCTGCCACAAGCGGATGCCCTACCTTTTGCTCAGAAATTAAATGTGGCCCCAGGTTCTCTGTCCTCTGAGCCTGGTGTCCACTCACACCAGCAGCCCCAGGGCAGCTCACCCGTCTCAGGACAGCCATCACCTGGGAGCTCCCCTTCAAGTCTTTGCCTCTGAGTTTTACACGGTAGGGAGTGGCCACCAGCGCACAGGTCCTCTTGGGCCCAGTTAGTGTCCACGTTCATGTGTGTTAAGGGGATGTGTGTGACTGTTGATGGGGATGTGTGCTTGTGGGCACAGGCGGCCCGCGCCGGAGCCCGGCTGTCTGCCTGGCGCTTGTGTCCGATGGATGTCTCGGTTACCTACCTCCCTGTCTCCTCTGCGCCCAGAAGGGACAGAAGTGAGTTGTGACTGATAATGGTGGTTGAGACTAGACTAGGTAGAGTAGTTCAAGGAGATGCGGATGTGTAGAAGGGAATGGATGGGTTTTGTCTGCTTTTCAAGGGAAACGTTACCGTCTTATACCAAAGGTATTCACGTGGGCAGCCTTTGACACAGTGTATTCCAAAAAACGAGTTTATATTTTGAAATGGTTTTTACAGCTTGGACTTTGTACGTACTGCCCTACTTGTGACAGTGTCTGCCTTTCTTTTGTATCCAGCAGCAAAGCCCACAATAAAACGTTAAAACAATCATGGTGGAACCTAAAAATCATGTATCGGGTAGCTGCTTTTTAAACCGTGTGCGGGAAACTTTCATGTCAGGCCATTTGGCTTTCGTTAAGTGCTGAGAAAGGAGGGGCTTAAAAATAACGTCTCGTAAATATTTTATACTGTTTAAGTTGTAAACACCAACCCTGCCGTTTGGGTTGAACTTTTTTAGAAAGTTAAAGTGAATGTCAGTTCTGATGTTTTCTGTAGGAATGGAAAAGCCATCATATAAATACTGTTTTTTAAATGTGTATGTGAAAAGTAAGTTTGTAGAATGATTTGTTTGGGCTCCTACACCTTATTACCTAATGTTTCTGGCAGTTTGTTTACTTTCACTTTTCCTCCGACTTTGCATTTGTAGTTTTGAATCTTTGCTCCCCTGGGCTGTGAGCAGATTCATAAGACATTCCCCAGTGAATGCGGCGACTGTTAGCTGCATCTAGCCGTGAGCTGACAGAGTGGTGGCTGGGCCAAGCTCTGTTATCCAGTATATTCTACAAAGAACTGATTTTTCTTATGCTAGCACTAAGGGCAAACAAAAGTCAATATTTATATTTAAGAACCATGCAAGTAAAACACTGGTGTAAGATTTGGTAAAGAGTTCAGTTTATTACATCGGAATAGCTTACAGTTTTTTAAAAAGTGGATCAGCGTTTGGTCCCTTGTAATTGAGTTCAGTATTTTTCAAATTCGCCCTCTGATTGTGGTGACTGGGGGCTGGTACCCGAGGCAGTTCCTGGCACAGCCTCTTCCGGGGCCTCGTGCAGTGGATTAGGGGGTTAATCGCTGTGCAGGCACCCCCGCCCTCAATTAGGAGTGTTCACCTGTACCTTACAGCAGCTGTTCAGACCTAAGTGTGACCGACACTCAGCCCTTCCTCCAGAGTGTGTGCTATCTTTAGGGCTCCACCCGAGTCACTGTAACACATCTGTGCATCACTAACCTTTCCATCTCTCTGTGCTATGAAAAAAATGCTATAAATTTTAGAAGTAGTCGCTGTATGTTGTACAAGCGTTTGTGGACATATGTAAAATAAAAGTTACATAATCCCATTTAAATCTGTTTTCTGGATCTTTTCAGAAACGCCCAGCACAATCGAGCCCCTGAACTGAGTTGCAGTTTACAGCAAAGAGAACAAGGCAGAGATCCTACATTCCACTTTATCACCTTAAAGTTGCTCAGGGCGGAAGAGAGGAGTCATTTCTCGGTAGTGTTTGAACTTGAACCCCAAAAGGAAGTCTTGGGCGGGAATGCTGCCTGGGCTTGTGAACAAGCAGAATGGGTCGGCTGGTGTTGCCACCGATTTACTATTGGGGAGGTGGGGCAGATAGATCTCACCATCTGGACTGAAGAGCCTTTCAGAAATGCTAAGGAATTGGATGTGTTTCTAAGTTCCATTTATTTAGCACAAAATTCAAATTTTGCAGCTTTATGAAATTTCGTGTACTCACTCTCAGACCATACATAATACTTCACTGTGGCTCGGGGCCAGCTTGATAAGGGTGGAGAGCCTGTTGCCCACCCTGTGATGACATGTTCAAGCACCCATCGAGTGGAGGTCCTTTGGGGAAGTTTAAAACCACTCCCTTAAGTGACTTGAGGTTGGCTCCCTGAGGAGGACATTTTGATTGAGTGCCACAGGGCACCTGGGAAGCTGGGGTCGGGCTTTGGCATAGATGCCGCTCCGCTTCTTCCCGTGTGACCCTGCTCCTAGAGCTGCTGTAACCTTTCCTTGAAGGAGTAGCTAACTGGATCACATTCCCGCTTCCTGGGTGCTTTCCTCAGCCGGAGAAGAAACGGTGATGGGAGAGGTCAGTGTCATCCTCTATCAGGACGGCATGCGGACCGACACCTGGGGGAGAGTCCACGCTTAGGCATAGAGGCGTGTCTCATGTCGCCTCACTTGTGAGGATGCAGCTGTCACCCACTGTCAGCATCATGGAGGTGGGTGTGAACGAGCTGCGAGAAGCCAACCCACCTCCCACACCATCTCCTGCCCCACCCCCCCACAAGACGAGCCGCATCGAGAAACAGGCTCACTGAGGCCTGTTAGCATCTTCAGCCCGAGCTGGTCAGGCAGGAAGATAGCCTGTGTGATTCCAAAAGAGAGAGACACATAGGGGTGTAAAGTTTTTAAGACAACACGTAAACTGAAAGATCACCTTATAGTTTACAATCAGAGTAATGCTTAAATATTTTAACTTGTCTCTGAAGGAGGTAATTGTGTGTAGGGACAATTATGTTATACCAGACATCTGTGTACTACCTACATCCACAAAGCAATTTCGTAGTTAAATGTATATAAATTTAAATGTGTCCGAGACATTCCATGTTGATAGACTATTTTCTAATTAGTTTGTTATCAAGTAATGAATACTCGATATATATACAAAATACGTGTTAAAGATTCAGCCCTTGGCTTTTAGTAGGTCATTTCCCAGCAAAAGCAGATCTAGACAAGCTCTGTGTCCTACTTGCCAGGGAGGGCAGATCCCGAGCACTCAGGCTCCACTTCTTCGTAAGACACAGTGGTCCCCAAGCCTCTCTGCTCCTTAGACCTGCGATGGCTTACTTTCCAAGCCCGCGGCCCCAGCCCAGCCGATCACACCACAGTCTGGGAGTGAGACACCAGACGTATTTTTTGAAGCTCGCCTGGAGATTCCAAGCTGGAGACGAGTTTGAGAACCAGTGACAGAAGGCATAAGGCCTTCGCCGTCCAGTGAGAAGTTGGGCTTCAACATTTAAAGCTGAGAAGTATTTAATGACACTGACGATGAGGTACGGTAGGGAAACCTGGCTTTTTCCCTTTCCTCAGTGTTCGAATCTAAGCCTCCACTATCCATTCTTCCCTGTATTTTAGATGGAGAATCAGGAATAGAGGGGGACAGGAACTAGCTTCTGATTCCATGATTCCAGTCAATCAAGAGAAAGACTAAAATGGGTAGAATTTTAATCTATATTCTCATCTACAACTGCTTACCTCGGTCCCAAAACCCAGCCACTCACCACTGTTAACTGTCCATTTTTATCTTTATAGATTTGTTCTTCTGGTCCAGTGTCGAAAACTATTGTACCTTCTTTTCCAGGACTGATATAAAACTGTAAACTTAAAAGTAGACAAAATGGTGAATTACTGACAAATTCTTTTCCTCCCTCAGCCTTTCATCTGCAAAAGAAATTCACTTATGAAGCTTTACTAGTTTCAAGATTGAATTCCTTTTTTTTTTTTTTTTTGGTGAGGAAGTTTGGCCCTGACCTAACATCCCTTGCCAATTTTCCTCTTTTTGCTTGAGGAAGATTGTCCCTGAGCTAACATTTGTGCCAGTCTTCCTCTGTTTTGTATGTAGGACTCCACCACACCATGGCTTGATCTGTGGTATGTGGTGTCCAACCCAGCGAACCCCAGGCCACTGAAATGGAGCATGTGAACTTAACCACTATGCCACTGGGCTGGCCCCTGAATTCCTATGTTAATACAGAGTTTTATGGTATATTTGAGTAATCAAAAGGAGAAAAACCATTTCCACACCTGGGAAACTTACCACGTGTTTTCATAATTATTCTCTCATCAATTTGGTACATTAGTTCTTCAAGGGGCCGATTGGAAGTCTGAAGAACTAGCTATACATCTTGCTGTGGAAACTCTTATAGGGAGCTAGGTATTCTCTCAGGTACAGCACGACAGAAACAACACTTACCAAAGTCCAGTCGTGCATCACTTAACAACAGGGATATGTTCTGAGAAAGGCCTGTGTAGTTGCTTTCATCGTTGTGTGACATCACAGAGTGGACTTGCACAAAACTGGATGGTACAGCCTAACGCACACCTAGGCTGTGTGGCACTAATCTTATGGGACCACGGTCTTATAAGGGGTCCATCATTGACTGAAATGTCGTTACGTGGCGTATGACCGTACCCAGCTCTTTCTCTGTCTTCCACATATGATTGTGCTCATCAGGTTATAAAAACTCGAGACCTAATAGCAGCAGTAGAAGTCGAAGGGCAATAAAACAGTACTGCCTGGGAGCATCCTGCTTTCACAGGGGTCCTGGAGCACCGTGCTGTGCCTCATTCAGTCTGAAAATGAGACTCCAGCGCGGCCCTCAGGAACCGCACACCATCCCCGACCAGCCACGTGACTGTGAGGGCGTTGGTTAGCCACGTTGTGCCCATGAAATGGAAAAGGTGGCACCCGCCTCAGAGCTGTTGAGAGAACTGAGTAAGAGGACTCCACATGCCTGGTATGTTTCTTTTGCGTCCTCAAGAAATTTTAGCACTTCCCCTAATCGATTGGTAAGCAGCCTGCAAAGCGGAGGCCCACTGTGCTCAACCAACTCTCCCAGACAGCAGGCTTCAGCAGCCAAGGTGTGGCTGTCACCTGCTCTGGCCCAGAGGGCCACCTCTCACTTGGTGACAGCTTCCCTCAGGAACATGCACACCTTTAAAAACTGAAAGCCAAGACCGCTATTCCCTGAGGTCAAGGAGTGATCACTGACTTCATTTCCCCCAAACCCCAAGTCATAGGGGCGAGGAGGCAGGGAAGCTATCAGGGAGAGCAAGGCTGCCCCACTAGAAGCTTCTTCCCCATCCCTGCTGGTAGGCACTGCTTGTGTAGGGGGAGGAGGCAGACAGAAGTGAAACGATTAGCATTTGCATCTTCCTTGATCCATTAATAAAAATTTAAAACTGAATTTCCTTCCTGAGCTAAAGATGAAACCACCTACCTTCCTTGAACAATGTCTACCAGGTTCTCCTTCTTTGCCAGCACGACGAGTTTTGTAACCGCTTCAAACACGTGTTCACACTGCAAGATGGCATCCCCCTGAGGGGGAGAGGACGTGCGGTTTCAGGAGCGGCATTTAAAAGGAAAAACTCCAATACTGAGGTTTCACAGTGGGCAACCGAACATTTGGGCAGTGTATCCTTTCCCTCCGTTACAGACCGTGGCCGTCATTTACCTTTTGCTTGTTGTCCTCTGGTGAAACATGCATGACTAAGATTCCATCGCTCAGATTGCTAGTAGAGACACCTGAAGACAGACCCAAAGTTAGGGGCCAGGAGCTGGACAACCTGACATTAATTCAGGAAGACACGAGGCGTGCCCCGGGGCTCCCTTGCCCACCCTTTTTCCCTCCTCGCTGGGCCCAGTAGGATGAAGGGCATATTCCAGAAATCAGGATGCTGTGGGGCTGCGAAGGTCTGTGCTCTCAATAAAAAACACGTCATTGAAGAAGGCGACTGTTGTCCAACCTGGATACTTGAGTGAAGGGGCTACCCTGGTATTTATGCCAGAATAAGGGGCACAGGGGGCCCCGGGCAGCCCAGGGCTTCTGTCTCCCAACGGAGGGCTGCTTCAGTCCTAGTGTGCCCAGGAGCTGAGTCAGCCCGGTGGATCGTCTCAAGATTACCTGCCTCTTACCTTTGAGTGCTGCGTACTCTATCTTCTGCTTGATTTTGGCAAGTTCCACCATGTACGCTGCTCTATGAGTAAGAATGAGTTGCCGCTGCCGCGCCTTGAAGCCTTTCCTGTCATATTTAATGACCGGGATACCATACTGCAAAGAGGGTACCGTCACTACGAGGGGAAGCTTACTTCATGGAGGAGGGGGCGGAGTGCCCGGTTGTCACTCAGACCCTGGTGAAGTCCCTTTGGGCACTCAGAGGTGAATAAACGAGTTTTTTCCTCCCCACTGGCTGTGCAGGATAGATTTTGATTCCCAGCTCTGCCTGTAACATTGCCTTTCTGGGGAATTCTAGGCTCTGGCCACGTGCCTCACGGGGCTGCTCTGAGAAGCCAACCGAGATGAAAATGCTCAAAGGGCATTAAAGCCCTCACAGCCAGAGGGTAACCCAATCCAGTCCCACACACTTCTGTTCTCCAGGGAACCAGAAGGGACAGAGCCGCCCCAGACACAGGCTCACCAGCTGCTACAGGCCAGGTGGCAGCCTCCACAGTTCACACCTTGAACTCCTTCGTCCTCTCTGTAACCCCGTTATCCCTGTTCTCAGAAGGATAGAGGCACCGAGAGCTTAAGTAACGTGCTGGGGAGCTCGCAGCTACTAAGTTACGTAATCCACGTCAGCACCCTGCTATACGGCTTCTCGCTAACGGGATGTTGCGTGATTAAGTCACGCTGCGTTTCATAGGAAACCGAACACAGCTCCTAGTGTGACAGACAAGGACCGTAAGCACAGCAACAGGTTCTAATAGTCACGAGGTCCCCATAATCTTACTTAATACCCAGAGCACCACAGTGGAGAGCCTGAACCACCCACATGCACCCCTGCATTTAAACAGCGCTTCCAGACGTGCCGCACGTACAAAGCAGACCCTGTTCTCACTTCCGGAGGGAATCCTGCCTGAGGCAAGGACACGTTCGCTTACCTGGATTTTCTCATGGCTGATGAGTTGAAGCACCTTGGGATTAATGTCTCCTTCGTCTAGGGAAGGAACCAGAATTCGGTGAGTCATCACCAAATTCCACCTGTGCAAAAGCCACTGGCACCTGCTGGTTTTCTGTCCCTCTGTGACCAAGATCTCAACCGGGGAATAGCTGTCAGGAAATGCTACGGAGTCGAGCAAATTCCTTTGATTTTTTTTTAAAAATAGGAAAAGTAAGTACATAGATGGAAAAATGTACTTACCTATCCGACTGTTGGCAAAGGGTTGATTTAAGCTTTCTGCATAGCCTTCTTTCTTTCCCCTGAATATTTCACTTGTAACCACCTTTTGCCGCATCTGGTAATATATAATGTAGATACGAAAACGGGAGCCGTGGGGCTCTTTGGGACAGAGGAGCTTTAGGTCCACGGTATCACTTACTTTCCTGGATAAGCTCTAGGAGGCCTGTCATACTTCCACGTGGACGTCAGAACATATTTCCTGGCTTTGGCCAAAAATATCCTAAAAATTATACTGTCAGACACTGAGGTGGACACTTAAATGCTTATCTCTACTTGCATGGGCCTTCCGGAAGTAGAATTTTCAGAATTTCAGAGAGCAGTTTCTTTCTGCTAGCTCAGAGACCAGACTACAGCCTGTGGGCCGACTCCTGCCTGCTGCCTAGTTCCGTGGTTTTACCGGAACACAGCCTGCCACTCACTCACACGTTGTCTCCGGCTGCTTTCTCGCTACAACGGCAGAGCTGAGTAATTGCAACAAAGATGGTATGGACCGCAAAGCCTGAAATATTTATTATCTAGCCCTTTACGGAAGAAGTTTGCTGTCGTGCCGATGAGCATAAACCAAACCAGACCTCCAGCACAGAAGGGGTCCTGCATCTGCAGGGTAGGGGCCACCTGGATTGTGTTCCCATGGTAACCACAGGGACGATGCTGATTGTAACAGCTGGCATTTCACGAGGGCTCTGTGCCCAGTGGTCTACCTGTGTTTAATCCTCAAGACATGTACGAGGCATGGGCCTAGTGGGACCCTTGGCTTACAGGGGGAATGGTGAGTGAGGACTGCTGATGCTAGTCAGCCAGCTGTAGGGCGGCACCCACCCTCCACCCTCCCGCCACCCACACGCGCACCACGTCCCTACCAGCGCTTTCCTCTCGGCTGTGATTCCGCGGCAGTACTTGCGGACCAGGTTCCTCATGCACATTTTCCTGAGCAGATCCGACGCCTGTGTGGAGAACACACTTCTTTTCCACCTGCCTCGCTCTCACCCTGTCCTGGGCTGTGGCCATCAAAACAGAAAGCTTTGAAAGCACAGCTGAATTCAACTTGCTTTGAAGTACAGCATTAATATTGTATAGCGAAAGAAAGCAGCTAACCTTCCAGTCCTGTGCTAACTTTTCACTACTGCAAAAGTAAATGGTTCTTAAACTCGAATGTGTTGGAGTCACCTGCGGACCTGGCCAAGCCGAGATTCCTAGAGATGCCCGGTCGGGGCCCAGGAATCTTACACTAGGCCTGACTCTGCGCTCCAGACACAGGGTCCTCAGACCATCTTTGAGAAACGTGTTCTAGGTGATAGTCACTCAGGCCACTGGAAGCTACATCCAGCATAGGAACCATTCAGAAGTGCTTTATGTAAACAGACGTCCGTTGGCTTTATAATTCTCGTGAGGATATGACAAATTCAGAGGAGTGGAATTTCTCGTGCAACACTCTTGCAAGGAGATGCCTTGCTAAGGTAGCTCTTTCAGGCCAGGGAGGCAGCAGGAAGAAATAGAAAAGCCAGTCAGTGCCCGAGTCCCTTGCAACACGAGTCCCAGTTTAGTCCTTACATTTTCCAAGATGCCGGGAGGCATCAGCCAGCTCTTGTCCAAGACACTCTTTGGGACGTGATACCGAAGATTCAAGATGTAATTCTTCCGCACGAACACGATAAACTCCTCATTTTCAGGACAAAGAGGCTTGTTGCGATTGATGAATCCCGCTATGAACCTAAACAGCAAGTGTTTTGTTAGTTTCCTGGCCCATTTCTTCACTGGGACTTGTGTTCTCTTGTTCGACTCAGGAGGCCAAAATGGTAGCGATTGTTTAGATGGTCCTGTAGGCCAGAAGCCAGTACTGTAGCCCACAGGCCAGATCTGCCCCCAGGATTTGCTCTATTTCACCCACGCTATTTTTTGTTTTGTTTTTAGTATCTTTAATTAGTTGCCAACAACAACTACAAAAAAATTGAGAGATAGTACACAAAAGCCAGATTTCCAGCTTCCCTTGCAAAATCAGTAGATCTGGCAACACGGGCTGAAGTGGAGTAGTGACTGTCCCTCTGAGGTGGACTGATCTTTCCAGTTTGCTGCAGTCCCCACTGTACCTTATTGTCTCATCCCAGCTCATGAGACTCACTCACTTTACCCACCTGGCATCAGGAGGCATTTGACTTTGACTTTTGAACTAGGCTGAGAGAGCCTACAAATGTATTGAGTTGTGATCATCAAATTAGGGAGCTCAGAGGAAAGAGATGGAACTGATCGCATAAGGGTTGATGTCCTGAAGGGAAGATTACCTTTCTGCACAAGACGCAGAAACTCAACCAAGTCTGTGACCACCCTCTGCAGTGGGCAGTGCTTAGGGACCCCTCCTCCCTCCCATACCCGAGAACTTACTTCCTTATAATCTGCACAGCCCACTTCCTCCTTCTGGCCTCCTTTCGAGCCAGGGCTCCCCGCCAGTGGGCTTCAAGTTTGATGGCTGAAAGAGGTCACTGCCGGCATTAGAAGGTGAGCACAATCATATTTAAATACCAAAGGCTTTTTCAGAATTACCCGTCCACTCCACAAACATCTGGATGCTCACCATGCACTCCGCTAGCCCCAGAGATGGAAAGTGGGATGAATGTTGTCAGTTCTTCCCTGGGGGTGCTCAGACGGGCAGCTGAACCAGGGCAACAGAGGAACATAGAGGGTGCCTGGGAAGCTTCGAGCGAAGCCCCGAAATTATGCCAGGGGGTGAGTTTCCCGAGGTCTTTTGAGGGACAAGATTGCCCCTTGTGATGGTACAGATTAGTCTTTCCACTGCATTTGCTGTGTCTCACCCAGTGTTTACTTTTACTTGTCTACATTTAAAAATTGGGATACATAAACAAATTGGGACCCACAAAAATTACATTTCTGGCTTGTTCCCCAATTTTTAAATGCTTTTCAGACTTTTTTCAGTTATTCAGATTTTTTCAGTGCTTTTCTTTTATCCCTCATAGCAGCATTGTTTCTGTTATAAAAACAAACAAACTGGAAACAACCCAAATGTCCATCAACAGAGCGGCTGAATTGTGCTATACTCATGTAGCTCAGGGGTTAGCAAACTGCAACCCTTGGGCTGGCCGCATGTTTTTGTAAATTAAGTTTTATTGTCACATGGCTGTGCCCATTCATTTATGTATTTGCCTAAATACATACATGCCTAAATACTTTGATGCTACCAGAGCAGAGTTGAGTAGCTGCAACAGAAACCATATGACCCACAAGTCTAAAATATTTACTATCTAGTCCTTTAAGAAAAGTTTGCTGACCTCTGATATAGTGGAATACTATGCAGCTATGAAAATGAATAACTAAATCTACACCTCAGAGTGCAAAAATGTCACAAGAAATACAAGGAGTATAATTTTTTAAGTTCAAAGCAGGACAGTGTATAAATATATTATTTAGTAATGCATCCATAAATGGTAAGAAAATTAATAAAGGGAAACTGCACTAAAATGGAGTTAGGAGACCAGAAGGGGGAGCTCTCATGCAATACTGTGGATGTCAATTACAGAAAGGACTGTCAATTACAGACCCCAACAGAAGAATCTCCAACAGGAAAGAATCATGAGTTACAGGCGCCAACAGGAAAAGATGTACATTGCAGCTCCTGAAATTGACTACCTTAGCAACTCACCAGTGAGAAAGGTCACTCTTGCTTCCCACCAAAGGACTTTTGTTCTAAACAACCCCTCCCAACTTCCTCCTTTTTTTCTAGAAAATAATGTTCCTCTCCTTTGCTTGCTGGACTTGCCTTTGGCTTTTGCTATAGCTGGCTTGTCCTGAATTGCAATTCCTCTGCTATTCCTGAAGAAACCTATCTTGCTGGTAAAATACCTGGCTATTTTATTTTTATGGTCAACAATGGTAAAACTGTAAAGACAAACAAGGGAACGATAAATGCAAAATTCAGGAGAGTGGTCACTTCTAAGAATTTTGTGTGTGTGTGTGTGTGTGTGTGGTGTGTCTGTGGGGGGATTTGAGAGGTGACTGGGGGAGAGACAGAGGGGAGGGGCTCATGGCATTAGTAGCCTTTTAAAGAAATTATTCTTTAAACATGCATATGTTGGATCAAATAAAACAGGTCCGTGGAACAAATATAGGCCCCTATGTTATAATCTCCAGTCAACAGAGTAAAAATGAGAAGAGGCCTCAGAACTGGACCCCACAGCCACCAAGGTTTCAAGGACAGGGTTTCAAGGGGAGAGAATGCTCACAGGAGCCTGCGTCTCCAGGAGCCACGTGGCTAAGAGAGAAACTGCAGAGTTCTGGCCCATTTGCACACTGGCAAGTTTCTATTTAATCCTTACCTGCTTGTCTTTTTTTCAGGTATGTTCTCCTTTCTAGGCAGCCTTTGTATGTGGCTTGGATTCTCGCAACTTAAAATAAAACAAAAGTTTGGTGAAACGGCTTTCATTTGTGGTCGTGACCTTGAGAGGGGATGTCAGAAGTGGTCCTGAGGGCATGCAGCGGAGAGCGACAGAGGAAGCCAAGCAGCAGGCAGAAATGAGGCGGCCGGTTACATTAGCCTGGCTGCCAGAAGCTGTCCAGTAGCTTCCTTTCTTCCTTCCCCCAGGGTAAGGAACAGAGCCCGTGGTAAGAGCCCCCATCTAGAGGGTCCACTGGCCGCTGGTTCCCTGCGAGGCATCCTCCCCACACCCAGCCAAGGTCCCACCACAGGCCAAGTTCCTCGAGGGTCCCGTAGACCAGCAGTGTCACATCCCTTGGGAGCTGGTTAGAAATGCTGGCTCAGGCCCCCGCAGCCAGTATGCCCATTAACCAGATCCCCGGTGATTGGTGCCCAATGCTGCAGGGATCAGAAAAAGACCACCCAGCACAGTGGTTAGGAGCCCAGGCCCTGAGGCCAGAGAGACCCATGTTCACAGCCCAGCTCTGCTGTTTACTAGCTGTGTGGCCTCCAGCAAGTTACCAACATCTCTGGGACCCAGATTCCCTGAATGTGAAGTGGAGATGATAACATCACTCCATAGGTTTGTTCTGAGAATACAAGGAGATCACGAGTGCGAAGGATTTATCATGCACCTGGCGCACAGCGAGCGCTCAGATTACTCAAGCAGAGTCCTTCTCCACAGACCAGTTTAGATTTCAAGGGCCAGCCCCTCTCCCCCAGGAGTTTCCATTTTTTATTTTTCTCATCCCCCTCGCCCCCCCTATCTAACTTTCGTCATTTGCCCTTCACAACAAACCCCCTGGCTGTATAGGCTTTGAAGCCGTACCTTCCAACATCAGATACTTAAACAAATGAAAATTTTTAACTTTTCATTTAAGCGGGATGGACTCTCGAGGATTTAGGTCCTCGTGTGGCACATGAAGGTTGGCTCCAGACTGGAACTGAGGCAGCCCCACAGCATTCCAGGTTCCATGTGCATCCATGACTGCCCTCCAGGCACTCATCAAGGCATCAGTTCACGTGTGTCTTATCATAATCCCATACCTTGTTCCTGGTTTCCAAAGGGAATGCTTCTAACATTACATCAAACACCCATGTTTAAGATGTACCCCAAGCTAAGCTTGTTCATTTTACATTCTATTGAAATCAGGGAAGAAAAAGAAAAATCATACCTAATTGATGTTTACTAAATTCGAAGGCATCTTCAGTAGCAAACAGAGTTCTGGGGAAACGAATGAATATTTTGGTTCTAGAAGGGGAAAAAAAATGTTTTCATTATTAATTGGTCAGTTACCATCTCTATTGAGTTGAATAATGTCCCCCAAATTCATGTCCACTCAGATTCTCAGAATGTGATTTTACTTGGAAATAGGGTCTTTGCACACGTACTCAAGGTAGGGATTGAGATGGAATCATATGGAATTAGGGTGGACCCTAAATCCAATGAGCGTGTCCTTATAAGAGACAGAAAAGGACACAGAGAGAGAGGGACAGGGAAGGCCGTGTGAAGACAGAGGCAGAGGCTGGAGTGACGCGGCCACAAGCCAAAGGACGCCAGGGGCCACTGGAAGCCGGACGAGGCAGGAAGGATCCTCCCACAGAGCCTTCTGAGGGAGCGTGGCCCTGCCGACACCTTGATTTTGGACTTCTAGCCCCCAGACCTGTGACAGCATCGATTTCTGTTGTTTTGCGCGCAGCCAGTCTGTGGTAATGTGTCAGGCAGAGCTGGGAGACTAATACTCCATCCTAAGCCAGAGTCACTTCCCTAGGCTTTAAAACATGATGACAAAGAACACGAGTCTAAGTTTAAAAGAAGATCCCAGCAACCGGAAGAGAGAAATTATAAATATCCATCTCATATTGTCTGCTCCATTCACCCCCTCACCCTTTGAGGGAGACTTCCCAGGGCAGCCACTGGGGGCAGCAGTGCGTCCTGCCACGCGATCCCGCTTCCACATCCCAGGTTCCCGAGTCAGGCACAGATGCCACCTCTGAGCTCCCTGGTCGCCTCCCTCAGGATGTGCTGAGC
This sequence comes from Equus quagga, assembly GCF_021613505.1. Classification (NCBI taxonomy): domain Eukaryota; kingdom Metazoa; phylum Chordata; class Mammalia; order Perissodactyla; family Equidae; genus Equus; species Equus quagga. The sequence goes on from NC_060281.1 coordinate 80,986,742, forward strand.
CTGACTCCCCTCAGGGATCTGGCTTGGAAAAGTACCTGATTCTTGGAGCAGGGCCCAGAACAGAAGCATAAGGATGGAGAGGGGCCAGAGTGGCCACAGAGGGCTGCGTACGAGGGGGAGTTAGGAGCGGGCATAGAGAGCCCATTGATAGATTCAAAGGCAGACAGCCCTGCAGCTGGACTCTCCATGGCCTGGGGATGGAACCTCTACATACTTGGGCACTGATCCTTGCAACCGAATTACCGCTGACCAAAATGACTAATGGAATAGGCTAAAATCTTCCCGGTTCACCCCACTGAGTTCTGCCTCAAAGCTTTCAACGTGTACGGAAGTTCTCTCGCTCACGGACAATGACGACTGTGCAGGATTGATACTCAGAGTTGTAGAGGAGCTTCCACATCACGTATGTCCAAATATCCCCTCTGGGAGGTCCTGCGTACATCTGAACAACGAAAGACCAAGCACACCGAGGCTGGGGGCGTCACTGGTCCACTCCTCATTTTGCAAGCAAAGCGGCTCATCCCGGCCCCCAGCCAGGTGTAGCGCACAGGGCTCCTTTATAACTTAATCTCCTCCGACAGGCAGCAATATTGCCCTTCTAACCATTTAGGGGTCGTGGGAACCTCTGGTTTGTAGCTGCTCGATCAGAAGCACAGTTAACAACTTGGATTGTGACTGGCATCTGAAGTGGCCAGTGAGGGTGGGGCTTGTCTTATGGGACTGAGCCCTTAACCTGTGGGATCTGGTGCTATCTCCAGGTGGGCAGTGTCAGAGTTGAGTTACATGGTAGGACACCCAGCTGGCGTCAGAAGTGTGGAGCATTCTGAGCGTAAGGGAATTCTCGAGAGAAGAGGGGACACAGGAGAATTTTTTCTGTACAGAGATCATTTAAATTGAATGGATGGACATATCGGCTGGTAAATCTATGTAAATTCCTGAAAAATTAACTCCCAGGCTCTAGATGGATACGAATCAACGCCCAGGACTTTTTGATGGCGATTTCCTGGCCACCTACCTCCCTAACTTGTACTCCTCGGGTTTGTAGCCAATGTACTTGATCAACCGCTCGACGCCCTCTGCTGGAGGCCCGTGCCAGTGCGGCCAGGTGTCTGGGCACAAGGACTTGTACCTAGAGAGAGAGGAGAGGAACATCCAGAAAGCCGTGGGATGTTACACTCACGCCCCAGCGGACGGCTTCTCTCCTCTGTTGTACGCCAGCCACTCAGTGTACTGTGGTAGACCCATCACTTCCTAGAATTCAACGATACGCATTTGGTGAGAAAGATAAAAAGAGAAACTCAACAGGTGGGAGATTTGGCCTGTCTTTGTAGAACAATGACATCATCAAATGACTCAATTCCATGCCTAGGTATGTATGCAAGAGACACGACAACACGCTCCGTGCAGAAGCTTATATGTGAATGTTCACAGCGTCATTATTCATAATAGACACAAGGTGGGAACAAACTAAATGTCCATCGATGGACAAATGAATGGATAAACAAATGTGATCCAGCACAGGAGGAAAAGGTACCATGCTTTGCAAGTGACAGGGGTCTCTCAAGAGTAATTTGGGCCCCAACGCTGATTAAGAACCTGATTCCAGCATAAAATGCAACTCCAAATATGCTGTCAGCAGAAAGATAACCATGATATCTATAATGTAACAAAATAAGTGGATGCAGAACTCAAAAGTGCCTGTGGACCAAATCTAGAAGCAATACAACTGGGGCCGTTGGCCTGGAAACACACTGCATGGCTTTGAGCCCAGCTCAGGAGCTGGACAAATCACTTCGCCTCCTCCCTCGTGTAACATGAGCAATAACAGGCCCCTCGTCGTGGGTTCATCATGGGCTTGAAATGAGGTAATCCATGGGAAGGATTTGGCACGGTCCAAGACCTCAAAAAATGTTAGCTATGGCATTCCTATTATGCTTCTTCCCCTTAATATAATCATTATATGGTTTGCATTATTTTAAAGTCAAATTTTAAACTATTAAAAACGTGTATTTTCCTGGAACTGTACTTTAGGAGCAAGTCCATTAAGGCATTGCAGTGGACTGAATGTGTCCCCCAAATTCATATGTTGAAATCCTCACCCCCAAGGTGATGCTATTAGGGGGTGGGGCCATCAGAAGGTGATCAGGTCATGAAGGTGGAGGCCTCATGATGGGGATTAGTGTCCTTAGAAAAGGGACTCCAGAGAGATCCCTCGCCCTCTTTCCACATGTGGGAATACAAGAAGATGGCAGTCTGCAACCCAGAAGAGAGCTCTCACCAGGACCTGACCACGCTGGCACCCTGACCTCAGACTTCCAGCCTCCAGAACTGTGAGAAAGAAATTTCTGTTGTTTACAAGCCACCCAGTCTGTGGTATTTTGTCACAGCAGCCCAAACGGACAAAAGCAGGCATTAAGTGTCACGTGTTCTTCCCTGATTACCTCCCTCTGTCTAGACACATACGCAAAAGCAGAGATTCATGCCATGCCCCCAGGGAACACAGTGCAGCCTCAGGCCCTGTCCAGTCCACTTTCATCCCTAGCACATTCCCTGGAAGCCGCCCAAACTTGGGCTAGACAGACGCAGAGGGAACAGGGAGATGGCTGCAATGCCTGCAGGACTAGTAACCTCTGTCCTTTTCATCTCTGAGTTGCAGTCAAAGCAGTGCCAGGCAGGGTGTGCACATTCGGGCATCTCCAGCCCAGTCCCATGGACCCCTCCTGCCTCTCCCCAAGGCCACCTGCAACCATGCTGGCCTCCTAGCAGGTCCTCCAGCCTGCCCAGTTCCCACCACCAGGCTTTCCTGCCTGCATTATCGTCCCCCAAATATCCTCACGCCTCCCTGCCTCACTCAGAAGCCCTCCCACCACCTCACCTACGGGAGGAACCGCCACACTTCCCCTTACCCGGGTTCATTTTCCTTCAAAGAATGTATCCCCACCTGACTTCCTATATCTCCTTGTTGTCACTGGGCTCCGCCGCTAGAAAGTAAACTCCATGCGGGCAGGGATGGGGTCTGTCCTGTCTGCCACGGTTACTCCAGCACCTAGGACAGCGCTGGTGCAGGGCAGGCGCTCGCTGGTGTTTATGGAAAGAATAAATGAGGCTCACACAGCAGCAGAGTAGAAAAAAGACAGATGAAATTTTTTTAAAAAGGCAGGATGAGGGAACATCGAGTGCGTGTGTGTTTGGGGGGTGGAGTGGGCAGCCATCTTCACCAGAAATCAGATTCAGAAAAAGGGATGTGATAAGCGTGAATGGATGACAAGTGGCTGATGAACAAGAATGGTGTGCAAAGGAGTACATTTAAAAAAATACTGGCAAATAGGCTGGCCGTTCCTCAATTAAACATTGAGTTATCACATGACCCAGTAATCTACTCCCACATATACACCCAAAGAAAGGAAAACCTATGTCCACACAAGAACTTGTACGTGAGTGTTCCTAACAGCAACACTCATAACAGCCCAAAGTGGAAACAACCCAAATGCCTATCATTGATGAATGGATAAATGAAATGTGGTCTATCCCTACAATGGAATATCATTCAACCATATAAAGGAATGAAGTACTGACAGATGCTACAACATGGATGAACCTTGAAAACACTATGCTAAGGGAAACAATTCAGTCACAAAAGTCCACTTATTATATGACTCCGTTTGTGTAAAATGTCCAGTATAGGGAAATCTATAGAGACAGAAAGCAGATTAGTGGTTGCTTAGGGCTGGGGTGGGGGTGGCAAGGAGATAGGGGGTTTATAGCTGAAGGGTACAAGGTTTCCTTTTGATGATGAAAATGTTCTAAAGCGGACTGTGCTTGCACATATCTCTGAATACTAAAAACCACTGACACTTTAAGTGGGTGAATCGTATGGTACATGAATTATATCTCAATAGAGCTGTTTAAAAAAGAAAACCATGGCTATGCATTGGCAGTGTGATCCAAAAAGGGTGACAGATGAAAGACAAAAGGAGAGGGGACAAAGAGGAAAGTGGTGTGACAACCAGCCTCCAACACTAGACTTCTTGAAGATCCCACGTTCCTTCATCCCTGTCTTCCAGAGGGGACACCTGTGATGGTGCTTCATGGTTCTAAGGGTTTGAGGATTGGGGATGAAAACGCCTGTCCAAATGTACTTACAGTGTAGACCAAAGCCAGGCAGAGGTGCCCAAGCTAGGGTCCTGGGCCCCTCTATGGGACCTGCAAAGGCAGTATTTGGGGTGGGGGGATTGTCTCTAAGTCTTGCCACTGTTTCTGAAACCCAAAGACAATTATGCCATTTCTCAAAATAAGAACACACAGGTCAATAACATTCCACGTGTGTTTAGGTGAAATTGTATCAACTCAAAAGGTTAATGCTAATCACACTCATCAGAGGTTTACATCAGCTGGTAGACACATCATTAAAATAACAACAGTGAAGGGGCTAGCCCCGTGGCTGAGTGGTTAAGTTCGTGTGCTCCGCTTCGGCGGCCCAGGGTTTCGGGTTTGGATCCTGGGCGCGGACATAGCACTGCTCATCAGGCCATGTTGAGGCAGCGTCCCACATGCCACAACTAGAAGGACCCACCATCTTTAAAAAAATATATAAAAAAATAACAACAGTGAGGAAACAGATTATTACTTAATAGATGCATATAAGTAGATATCAATTATCAAGACACGAGGCTCATGGGAGAAAAGCAAGCACAGTCCTTGGTAGAGACAGATCTGAGATCACTAAATTAGGGGCTGAAAATAAGAGCACAAGAAAACGTTGACATTTCAGAGTGCAGGATCTCGATGTAAGTTGCAAAATGCAAGGAATTAGATAAAAAATGTGAGCTCGTGCACATGATTTTTATAATCTTAAAATTATACTTCAGAAGAAACCTAATATTGGGGCCAGCCCAGTGGCGCAGTGGTTAAGTTCGCACGTTCTGCTTCGGTGGCCCAGGGTTCACTGGTTTGGATCCCGGGTGCAAGTCTATGCACCACTTGCCAAGCCATGCTGTGACAGGCGTCCCACATATAAAGTAGAGGAAGATGGGCACGGATGTTAGCTCAGGGCCAGTCTTCCTCTGTGAAAAGAGGAGGATTGGCGGCAGATGTCAGCACAGGGCTAATCTTCCTCAAAAATAGAGAGAGGGAGAAAGAAAGAAAGAAAGAAGAAGCCTAACATTAAGTTGAAATACGAAATGGCCAATATGCAACCATTTTGACTTACAAAAATGACCATTTTATTATGCTTCTCTTGAGAGTGTGAGAATGTGTTGTTATTCCGGCAAGAAATTCACACAAATTAGCATGCAGCCCACCACCAATGAAGCATTGGAGCACAGGCAGTTTGGGTGATGGTAGCAGGGGGAGGGGGGAGTATATCACCAAATCCTTATGAACTTGACAGCAGACAAGTTAACCCCCATGTTATGGATAAGGAAATAGGTTACAGCTAGAAGAGAAAGAATGGGGATTCCAATCCAAGACTGTACACTTCCAACGCCCATCTTCCCACCACTACACCCACTTCTCCTGACAGCCCATGAGGCCAAGGGGATCTGCTCCCAGACTGACCACACTAAACCAGCACCTGGGTCACCATGGAACGTCTTCCCCAGCTTAGTACAGACCCAGCAGAGCGCAGCCCACGTGTGCCCCCTGGTGGCAGGTCTGTCTGTGCACTCAGCCTTGCGCTTCCTGGATTGCAAGTAGTAATGAAGGGCTCAGTGAAATAAAGAGAAGGTGTTGGCTTCCTAGTCCCTGAAATGTTAGTGTTCATCACTATCACCGCTCAGCAGTTAAGAACCAAACTGAGTCCCCTGGGGCATGGGCTTTTATTCCTCACCATATCCAGAGGCTCACACAGAGCAGGTGCTTGACCTTACTGGCTTCAGATCGACAAAACAAACTTTACCTCTGCAGGAAATGCTCGTATTTCCGCCGGTACGCGAAGCCCGCCCGTCTCACCCGCAGGTGCTCCATCAGCCCCAGGTACTTGACCTGATGCCTTATGAGGAAGTCGTCGAACTGGCCTTCGGAAACACAGAAGGGAGAGCAACAGCAAAGGACCCCGTGGCTCGGTCTCAACCAAGACAGACCAGAGGCTGCACACGGATGATCTGTGGGCTGGGTCTGGCCACAGACTTGTTTTGTTAGGCTCTACTTGTGTGTCTTTTAATAGGGGGATTTTACGGGAAAATCTGGGTTTTGGTTTCTCTTGAAAAAACCATGAGATCTGGCCATTCTGGGCCCAAACACTCACATGGCAACAACTGGCTGGAAGGGAGGAGGGCTGCGCCTTAGACAGGGTGTGCCCTCTCCAGTTTGCCACAGTCCCCTCCACTCCCTATTGTCTTACACCCAGCCTGCTTCACTCATTTGCTTTTCCTCCCTGGCCTCTGTAAGCCTTTATATGACTTTGTTATAGATCACGGCACGAGCTTAGAAAATATCCAAGTCATTCACCATTTTGGAAGATGGCTCACTGGCTGGAGAGAAGCAACCTTGCTTCCTTTCACCTCTGATGTCTGCCTGGCTCAGCTGTGTTGCTCCTGAAACTGACCAAGTTCTGAGCAATGCTCACTCAGGACCACCAAAGGAACTCCCCTTATTTAAAACCCCAAACAATGAATGCACAGAGGAAAAGGAGCAAGTCTGTGGTGGTTTTCAGGATTTTAACCCACTGCCATCTTGGTCTTCCTCGCAGCCTTATTCCCTGAGCTCAGTGTTTAGAACGATTCACCACTCACTGGGTTCCTTCTTCTCATTGGGCTTGATGCAACGGATGTACGAAGGTTCCTTGGAGATAAGAATTTCCAGAAGGCTGCTCAGGCTGTTTTTAAACTGAGTCCCCACCTGCAGGGAGAGAGAGAAGGAGCTAAGCAGACATTGCTGCTCCCAGCTAATACAGAGAAGATGCTCAGGGCATAAGACTCAGGCCCTTTAGACCGAAACTCTCAACAGGATGTCCTACTTGTTACCTGTTACAGACTATTTTGCTCACTAAGAGAAGGCTTGGGATGTCCTGCCCCGAAAAGCCCAAACCTGTTCTGCTCAAGCGAAAGCTGGACAAGCATCCGTCCAGGATGCTCCTCTCACCCAGCAAGTACCGGGTGAGCACCTCGTGGGAGCCAGCATCGCTGTCGAGCCAGTCACCCTCCACCACCTTCCCCTGTTTCCTTGTTACCAAGCTTCCTTCACGACACTCGCGATAGCACAAGTTCTTCCTTTACTTGATAGTATTTTCCTATACCCTTTCTCACTAAATTGTAAGCCGCGTGAGGACAGGGGCCTTGTCGGTTACTGCTAAATCTCCTGTGCCCAGAACAGTGTCTCACACACAGCAGGTGCTCAGTGAATGTCTGTAAATGAACACACTGGTCCCTAACCTTAGGAAGTATCTAAGCAGCAGAATCTGTCAGAGAGTGATGCTTCCAGAGAAGGGGAGGACAGCTGAAAAAGCGTAGCTAACTGGAGGTGAGCACCTTCTGGGGGACTGCACCCTCTTTCCAATTTGGCACGGGCATCTTTCCCGCTCACCGTTGGCGGCCTTCTCCGGTTTTCTAACTCGGCCACCAGGAAGCATTCCTTCAGGATGCTGTTTTTGGACCTGCACAGCACCTGGAAGTACAGAGAAATGAGCACCACATTTGCTGCTTCAGAACCACTAAGGGGTCTTCAGGAAAGCTCACACAAGTGTGCACGACGGACCAGAGCCATTCGCTCCAGGAGCACTCGGAGAAGAAGAGGGGAAAACACAATCAAACGTGGAAGGAAATGTTCAGATACTGTGTCCACTGCTCCCTCTACTTGCTGAGGCCCTCTGATTCTTTTTCCTCTGACGTGACGAAGCAATTATTGTTCCTAGGCCAGCCCTGCTGCTACAGAACAAACCGGCTCTTGAACAGTGATCTTCAAGATATGGTGCTAAGTGAAAAAAGCAAGATGCAGGACTTCATGCATAGTGTGCTATTATTGTGCAAAGAGAAGAGGAAAAGGAGGAGATACACACACACACACACACACGCACACATCCTGGTCTGTACCATCCCTGAAACGATAAACACAATGAACTGGTGAGAACAGCTGACTCTCAGGAGAGACACTTAGCAACATGGGGCCAAAGACACCAGCTTTTGTACTGTTGGAGTTGTTTCCCCTTGTGCACATATTTCCAAAATATCTATATTTTAAAAAAAAATTTGACAAAAAACTTTTCCCCATGTACATACAATGGAATATTATTCAGCCTTGGAAGGAAATTCTGACACATGCTACAACATGGATGAACCTTGAAGACATTATGCTGAGCGAAATGGGCCAGTCACAAAAGGACAAATACTGTATCATTCTGCTTCTAAGAGGTAGCTAGAGGAGTCAAATTCATAGAGAGAAAGTAGATGGTGGTTGCCAGGGGCTGGGGAAGAAACGGAATGGGGAGTTGTTTGTTTAAGGAGTACAGAGTTTCAGTTTTGCAAGATAGAATTCTGGAAACTGACTGCACAACAAGGAAACTGGTGAACAGTTAGCCATTAATGATTAGGTAGCTAGTACTTAAAGTGTCATTAAGGTTTTTAATTGTAGCTCTTAGCTGTTGCCTGCCCTTGGTGAACTGTGCTGCTTAGGCAACATAGTATCCGACTCCCTCCCGGTTCCTGTACATAAAACCTCCCTGGCGCCTGGGTCACCAAGGTAACGGACGCTTGAGTTGTTTTTCAGAAATTAGGGATCAACCTCACTTTGGTTCAGGAGACCAATGGAGACCACCAACCCACCAACCCACCAACCCAGCCTGCGCGGGTGCCCGATAAGTGAACTCCTGAGGTCACGGAGCTGAAAACTACCCCCTCAGATCACGCCTGCACCGACCGCCATGTTGTGGACACGGTTCCCATGAAGAGGCGGGAAGCTTGACGACGCCTGCGCAGATCATCAATTACCTCCCTTCTCCTTACCTCCAGTCGTCTCTTCCCACACTTCGGACCACCCTGCCCCTTTATCCCATAAATATTCCTATGTCCTCATTTTTGGGGAGGGGGATTTGTGACGGTTCTCCCATCTCCTCGCTTGGCTGCCTTGTCATTAAAACCCTTTTTCTGTTCCAGCCTCGTCGTTTTGGTGATCAGTTTTCTGTGCAATGGGCAAAATGAACCCGGTTTGGTAGCAACAATGTAAATGTACTTACACGACTGAACCGTACACTTAAAAATGGTTGAGATGGTAAATTTTATGTGATGTATGTATATTTTACCACAATTGAAAATTAGTTTTAATAGACAAATTTTTTCTTGTTTAACTCCTCCCAATTCTAACTTGACAGCGGCATGAAAGAGTAATTTGCAGACAGGAGAGGAAAAAAATCAGAAAGGACCCATCTCAAAGTCAAAAAAAAGTGCAAGGAACTTCAGCCCCGGTTGGTGAAGTGAGAGACTAGGAGGCCTTCCCTGGGGGAAGCACCCTCGTGGAGGGGTTTGTGAAGGGAATGGCCTGGCTGAGGAGGGGAGAGCCATGAGAGGAAGTCTATCTTCCCTTTGTCAGCCAGGCCCTTTCCCTCCTGTGTCATTCACAGCGACTCTGAGAGGAAGGCACCATCATCAGTCACGGATGGGAAATCTGCCATGGGACCCCCAGCCAGGAAGGAGTCAGGCTGAGACTCGGACCCAGACAGCATCCCCCCCCAGAGCAGAGATCCAAAGTTAGAAGTCGCTTATCCGTCCCGAATCCCAGACATCGCGGTCCTAGAAGCAGTAGAGAGAGACGGAGAAGGGCAGAAAACTCCTGAGATGAACCGTTTGCATCTTCCTTCTGAAAACGTCTCCTTTAGAACATTAAGTTTAAGCTTTTTACAAACCAAGCTAATTAAATAAAATCTAACTTTATACCAAAGGGTTAACTATTTCAATACAAAATAAAGGCTTTAAAATCCCAAGTTTTCTCTGATCAGTCAGGTGTATGGAAGGAGACTGGGAATTTCCTTGGCAGCCCCAGGGGCTAATCCTGGCTCTAGCCCCACCTCTCGATGTGACCTTGAGCAAGTCGTGACCTCTCTGGGTCTCTGTTTCCTCATCCTCAGTGCATGTCACCCCAGTATATTCCCACTGCACCAGGACAAAATCCCTACTCCTCCCTGGGGACCTCACCCTGCCAAGCTCTCAGCCCCCTCTCCTAACATTACCCCTCACTGAACACACGCTGAGCCTCTTGGCCTCAGGACCTTTGCACTTGCTGGCCCCTCCACTTGGAGTAACCCCTCATCTTTCCATGGCCAAGATCATTCTCATTCAGGTTTCAGCTCAAACTCACCTGCACAGGGTTTCTCTGATCCTCTAAACTAAATTAAAACTGTGCCCCTCGATCACAGTTCTTTGCTTATTTTCTACATAGAAATTCTCACTAATGGACAACTTATTTGTGTATATATTTATTCTTCACCACTCTCCCCCCACTTCCCCCTTCAATGATAAGCCCTTAAGAACAAGGACTGCCTTGCTCACTGCTGGGACTCCAGAGCTAGCACAGTGCCTGGCACACAAGAGGGGCACCTCACACTTGAATAGGTTTGTTGAGTCAAGGGTTCACATAGATGCCCTTAAATGTCTGTCCCGGCCACGAGATGCTGGAATTCTAACACAATGCATAGATGAGAAAAATCCAGCCAAATCTAACCCCCCATCCCCAGCGTCATGGGTGATACCTCGCGACTGTCAGAAACACCTCTAGTTAAATTTCAAACTTACCTCTTTCAAATGTCTGTAGAGGAAATCATTGTTTTTTTCTAAGAATCCTGTAAAACATTGAATAAAGATTTTTTGAATCAACGGCTTTGCCTGAAAACGCAATTCCATCTCAACTGATTGCAAAGGGAAATCCAAAAAATAACCTCTTAGGCTGGGATCGGAGTTTCTCAATTACAGCACTATTGAAATTTGGGGCTAGATAATTCTCTGCTGGGGGCAGGTCCTGTGCACTGTAGGATGTGTAGCAGCATCCCTGGCCTCTTCCCACCCAGGAGCACCCTCCCCAGGTGTCACAACCACGTAGGTCTCTAGACACTGCCAGGGACAGGTACACAGGCCCTGAGCTAACAGGCTCTAACCCCCAATGCGCTATCACATGAAAAATGAGCCTTTAGGCCAAGTATCGTACACGTGCTCCAGTCCAGTAGCAAAGAACGACACATACAATGAATGACATCAAAACAACAGAGAGGGCACTGAATTCCAAGGGTGGCCAGGTGAGTCTATGTAGATGAATGAGAAGATCATCCTCCCACTGAGAAAAGTCAAACTCAAGCACCAGAGCTAGTGGTACCCAGCAGCATCTTCATACAAAGGAAGATGTGTCACCCCCAACTTTAAAACTTGGCTTATAAGTGCTCGCTCAACACCTAGTCAGTTAATAACTAAATTAGTAACGAAATGGCTTTATAAAGTAAAAACCAGCTAAAAAGACATGCATCGAAATGTCTAAGATACAACCTTTTAGATGACAATTTGGAGTGATCAAAACGGACATTTTTATTGTGGTAGAACATGCCTAACATAAAATTTGCCATTTTAACCATTTTTAAGTGTACAGTTCAGTGGCACTAAGTACATTCACATTGTTGTGAAACCACCACCCCCATCCACCTCCAGAACTCTTTTCATCTTCCCAAACTGAAACTTTGTACCCATTAAACACAGACTCCCCCATTCCTCGCTCCTCAAAGCCCCTGATAACCATTCTTCTACTTTCTGTCTCTATGAATTTGACTATTTTAGGGACCTCATGTAAGTGGAATCATACAGAATCTGTCTTTTTGTGACTGGTTTAACGCACTTAATGTCCTCAAGGTTCATCCATGTTGCAGCATGTGTCAGAATCTCCTTCCTTTTCAAGGCTGAATAATATTCCATTGTATATATGTATATACATTGTATATATGTGTATATACATACACACCATATTTTGTTTATCCATCATCTACCGACGGACACTTGGGTTGCTTCCACCTTTTGGCTATTCTGAATAATGCTGCTACGAACAAGGGTGTGCAAATATCTGCTGGAGTCCCTGCTTTCACTTCTTTTGGGTCCATACACAGAAGTGGTCAAAACTAACTTCTGGTAGAACCTTTAACTCAGCAATGCCCCTTCCGGGAATTTATCCTATGTAAATAGTGTGCACACATTGGCCAAGTGAAATATACAAAGACACCGAATGTAGCAATATTTACAAGAGACAATGTTGGAAACAGCCAGTGTCCATCAAATAGACGACAGGACCCAGCCCCATGGGGAGTGCCTGTAGCTTTTCACAAAAGAATGTGGTGGAATTGGAATGTTGCTGTGGAAAGTGGAGGCAAGACCGGAGGAAAAAGGCCTGGGTCTGGATCCAGCTCTGCCAGCTAACGTTGGAGTCCAAATGATCTCCACTATTCATTAAGTGAAAAATGCAAAATAGACAACTCAACAGCCTGTGTTATTTAATGTGTGTGTGTGTGTCCCCACATATGTAGGTATTAGCAGTAAACATTTCTATCTTCCTGAAAGTAATTACAAATAACTGTCCATTCCTGTGGTTACCTCAAGTGGAGACTAGGGGTAAGAGGGGCTTTTAGTTTACTTTTTTTTTTTTGTGAGGAAGATTGGCCCTGAGCTAACACCTGTGCCCATCTTCCTCTATTTTGTATGTGGGATGCTGCCACAGCGTGGCTTGATGAGCAGTGTGTAGGTCTGAGCCCGGGATCTGAACCTGTGAACCCTGGGCTGCCAAAGCAGAGCACAGGAAATTAACCACTGCACCACCAGGCCGGCCCCACTTTTAGTTTTCCTTTTGTACTTCTCTGTGCTGTCAGCAATTTCTAGCCTTACACACGTATTACCTTTATTCTTTAAACAAAAATCAATAGATTATCTATATAGAGAAATTCATCCTATTCTTTACTTTTTTTCTTTTTTATATCACTCTGTATTTAAGGAAAAAACCCTAATACATGTTATATTACATTTTAAAGACTCTTAGAGAAATAACTTTATTTAGAAGTAAAAATAATTTAGAACCTGAAACAGAAGTGACAAAAGAAAATGTTTTTTAAGTGTTTTGAAAGAAAATGTTCTTAGCAGTATTATTCATAATAGCTAAAAAGTGGAAACAACCCAAATGGCCCAACAATTGATAAATGGATAAACAAAATGTGGCCTCTCTATACAATGGAATATTATTTGGCAATAAAAAGGAATGACACCATGGACAAACCTTGAAAACATTATGCTCAGTGAAATAAGCCAGACGCAAAAGTCCATATATTGTGTGTGTCCATTGACATGAAATGTCCAGAATGGGCAGATCTAGAGAGACAGAAAATAGGGCTGCTGGGGATGGAGTTGGGGAAAATGAGGAGACACTGCTATTCTTCTTGGGGTGATAAAATGTTCTAAAGTGGACTGTGGTGATGGCTGCATAACCGTATGGTGAATATACTAAAAACTGTTGAATTGTACACTTGAAATGGGTGAAATGTATAGTATGTGAACTACATCTCAATAAAGTCATTATATACAATAAAATAAAATTAGAAAGACTTTTCAAGTGGCAGGTTCAAATGCGAAGCTAGCGAGTGTTTGAGATGGACATGCAGCGTCCCCTCAGTATGCTGGCTCACTGGACACAGGGGTACCTGCGTGGCTGTCACCTGTGCCCCACGGGTGCTCACCTTTGGTGCAGTACGTGACCTCTCCCGCATAGTGGAAGAGTCGGAACTCCATCCAGCCAATCCTCTTTCGGCCCTTGGGACCTGCCAGTTTCCGGCTACAGCAAGACAGAAATAAGCAGGAACTGCACCTTTGTACTTTACTGCAACAAAATGCACCAATATACAAAGCAAAGAGAAAGAGGGAGAAGACTCTGACAGGCTGTTTAGGAGCACGACAATCAACTGGAGGCCAGCACTGAAGCTAGCCACAAACGGCAGCCCCCAGGACGCCAAGCTACCTGTTCCATCTGGCTCTAGAGCAAGCTCTCTCGAAAACTAGACCTTTCCTTCTCATAAGAACTGAAGAATGAAAGAACACACACAAGCCATGGAAACACATGTATTTGTACAATGAAATAATTTCTATCTTTCCAGGTGATAACTAAGAAGCAATTTTACTACCTTACATTTTTATGATGTTGAGAGACTAAAGCACTCATGAAAAAATTTTCAGATTCTGGTGATTCATAGTTTTTGTGACTTTTTCTTTATATACGTATACATTGATGATGCACATATCCTAAATGTACAGTTCAATAAACGTTTGCAAACTGAACACATCTAGGTAACTAGCACCCAGATGAAGAAACAGAACATTACCAGTCTCTAAGAACCCTCCCCTGTGTCCTCTCCAGTCACAACTTGATATCCAACAGAATAGGTTGGTTTCACCTGGTTTTGTACTTTATAGACTTGGAATCATATAGTATGTACTCTTTTGTGTCTGATTTCTTTTCTTTTCTTTTTTGAGGAAGATTAGCCCTGAGCTAACATCTATGGCCATCTTTCTCCACTTTATATGTGGGACACCTGGCACAGCATGGCTTGCCAAGTGGTACCGTGTCTACACCCGGGACCCAAACCTGCAAACCCCGGGCCGCCGAAGTGGAACATGCGAACTTTATTGCTGCACCACTGGGCCAGCCCTGATTTCTCTTGATTACATGCTTGTGTGATTTACCCACATCATTGCATGTACTTATAGATTGTTTGTTCTCATGGCTTTATGGTATTCTATTTGTGAATGTACCACAATTTATTTTTCCATTCTTGATTCATTTACTTATCTAATTCCATTTATTTGTCCTTGCGATATTCTACAAAAGGTTTGATAAAGCCACTACCATTTACTGAATCTTTGCCGTGGCCTGAAATTCCAGTAGGTGATTTATGTTCCAGTAGGTGATTTCCAGTACTGTAGACATGGCAGCACTGACATATACATGTATACGTGGGGATTAATATCCCCATTTTGCAGAAGAGGAAACTCAAATGCAGGAATGTGGCTTACCCAAAGGCACATGACTCATAAGTGGCCAGGCTAGGATTCAAAACCAGGTCTTAATGACTCCAGAGCGTAGGCTCCAGAGTCCTCCTTCTCTCAAAGACTTAAGTGAAATTTCTAGATAATCTTCTAGGATGCTGCAAATGCTCTGAATCTAGATCTGCGTGGTAGCTGTGTGGATACACAAATATAAAAACTCATTGGGTTGTACCTTTCAGATCTACACATAGCACTGTATGTATTTTATACCTGATTTTTCAAAAAAACACTATTTTATGCATGTGGACATGTCCAAAACGTAACGGTCATGAACAAAGCAAGACACAAAATCTTAGAAAATTCTCCTTGGAATTCATTTGAGTCGGATGTCTGCTAACAAAGGATACGCATGTTTATGAGTTGGTGTATCATAATGATATTTCTATGTCTGAAGAAGCAGCTGTATTCTTGGGGAGCACTGCCCACATACCCCCCATAAAATGGAAACACAACGACCTCCCCCGACACAACAGCCTGTCAGACGAAGGACGTACGTTTGGAAGTGTGCGTGCTTGCCCACTTTCTCTTCCAGTTTCTCCAGGAAACTCAAGTCTGTAGCAGGACCTGGACGTGTACATTCTTCATTCTTGAAAAGAAAACAGAAGCCTCAACCCGTATCCTCGCACTCCATCAATTCCAAGTTTAAATGCTTTCACCGTGGCGGAACGTACTGGCCTGGAATGCTGTCATCTCACACAGGTTCTCACATCTCACGCTGGGGGCGGGCAGCAGTAACCCATTACACGTGCTCAGCTTCCCAGAGGACTGGAAATGCCATGAAAAGTCAGCTCTCCCACACATCTGACCCATATTTCCAGAGTCTTCCCAAGGACACTGCAGCACCCACAACCAGCTTCCTTAAACACTCAGTCTCATTTGCTCCTAAGCAGTCATTGCTGGCCAAGAACATATGTCCTTTAACCAGGATCCACGCCCTCACGGAAAGAAAGCTATAAAGCCACTTAAGCCTAACCTGTCACCATCTCGAAGCTGTTTGTTTCTATTTCTTATTTTGGGTCCTCAACAGTGACAACATTTCATTGACCATCTTGAAAAATGAACCAACCCTGTAGCTTTTATTAAAACCACAAGAACAACAACAAAAAACCTGGGTTAAAGCTGGTGAAACAACTCTTATGAAGCAGCATTTCTATGATTTCTGACTCCATCTATGGAAAACCAAATAGAAAGAAGAATTTATTACTAGCATATTTTAAAATACTAGTCTAGCAATCCATATGGACACTGAATGTACATACACCGGCTGACGTCAGTCCGTGCTTCCTGAAATGTGCTCCCCAGATGTCCACACAGCTTGTCTCCTCACCTCCTTCAGGCCTTCGCTCAAATGTCACCTTCTCAGCGAGGCCTTCCCAGACCATCTTACCTAAAATTGAAGCCCCACCCCAGCACATCTGATCTTTTCTGTTTTCTCCATTGCACAATCTACGCATTTTGCCTATTAACCTGCTCATCGTCAGTCTCCGTGTGCTAGAATTTGAAGCCTCCTGAGTACAAAGGTTTTGATCTGTTTTGTCCACTGCTGTGTCCCAAAGCACAGGCCACAACGCTGGCACAAAGTAAGCATTTGTTGAAAGAATACAGTCTGACTGCTTATCATGCACAGGCATAGTTCTAAGCCCTTTGCACGTATAATCTCACTTAATTTGTCCCTACAACTCCTCTCTAAGGGAAGTGCCATTATCATTGTTCCCATTAAAAAAAAGACGATGAAATTGGAGCCCAGAGAGGTTAAGACACCTGCCTAAGGTTACACAGCTAGTAGCAAAGGGGATTGGGATTTGAATCCAGATGGTGCCCAGGTTCCTGGCAACGATGTCACCACCCCTTAATGTCCTGGCTGTGCTTTAGAACGCTGGTTTAGGTGGGGCGGGGGAGGGGTGGGCAGGAGGAGGAAGGGGACCAGTTATTTGCATGAAAAGGGAGGCAAACAGGGGCCTGCCTGGTGGCACAGCGGTTAAGTTCACATGTTCCCCTTTGGCGGCCCTGTGTTCACCAGTTCGGATCCCAGGTGCGGACATGGCACTGCTTGGCAAAAGCCATGCTGTGGTAGGCGTCCCACATATAAAGCAGAGGAAGATGGGCAAGGATGTTAGCTCAAGGATGTTTGCTAGGGCCAGTCTTCCTCAGCAAAAAGAGGAGGATTGGCAGCAGATGTTAGCTCAGGGCTAATCTTCCTTAAAACAAACAAACAAACTGATGTCTGAATGGAAACAACTGTGGATTCGAGGACACTGATGTTCTCAGAAGTTGCAAGAGTGCAAGACAAGGTGGTCACAGGCCCATCCCAAAGAGCCTCAACTTGGGATCAACGGATGTTCTTTGTAAAGACTTCCGTTGCATTCTCTGGCTTCCTGCTCAGGGTTAAGCTTGAAGGCAGCCCCTCCCCAGTTGCTACTGCACACCGGCCCACCCTGGGTCCTCAGGTCTCCCGCTCATCCTTCCCTGTCTACAGAAGATAGAGACATGCACGCCTTCATTCCCAAAGGCTTCCCTTGCTATCTCCCAGTGGGCTCTAAGTGAGGTCTGTGAACCCAAATAAGAGAAAGTTCAGCCTAGAGCTCTGAGCAAGAATTCAGCAAAACAGCTCAGCTCCAATAATCCAGTGGATCCACCCTCAACCCTTTGTAAGCATGGGAAAAAGTCCTTCCACGTGTTGCAAACACCGTACAAACGGGCTCTGAGTCAACATTAATTTTCTCACCAGAATGGAAATGATCCCTTTGTGTCTCTCTTCCACCAGATCACAGATGATCTTGTTGTTGAAATACTGAATTGGCTCCCACTAAAATGACAAAGGGGAAAGACGTCTCCGAGAAGGATTTAGATGAGCATGATGTGTACTTCTTTTAAATTGATTTTCAAAAATTTTTTCTCAAAATCTGATTTTTATCTCTAACATTAAAAAATAATACTTTCTGAGGATCAAAATAATTTCCCAGGAAATAAGCAGAGAAGGAGTGAAAGACAGTTCTTAGCATTAATCAGGAAAAATCGCCAATGAAATAATATTTCTCAAGTAAATGTCTTTAGCTAGACAAAGAAATCAAATGAGGAGAAAACATCAAAATGCTTACCTCTATACCTTCCATCTCATATTCTGCCTGTTCTGCTTTTAGGGTTCTCTCAATTAAGAGTTGCTGGAGTTTCTCATTGCAGTAATTTATACAGAACTGTTCAAAACTAGAGATACGAAAGATTTAAATAACTAAAGCTACACAAGCAGACCAATTTTTAAAAATTTATTTACTTTTTTTTAAGGATGCTTTTTAATACAGAAAAAGCAAAGTCCTTGTTAATCAAATAATTTACTAAATAGGTAAGAGTCAAGCTAAAAGATGTCTGCATTTCTTATGGTTATTCCACTTCTGGAATGGTCCACGAATTAGGAGCTATGCCAATCTGGAGAATTTTTCGAGATGGGAAAATCAATTGCAATAACGTTAGGGATGGCTTAAGCCAGATTGAGACCTTAAAGGACCAGGGACCAGTAGGTCAAGACAAACTCACCCATTCTTGTCGAAGACTTCAAAGCCATAGATATCCAGCAATCCGATCACAGTTTTCTTGGTGAAATCCTAGTGAAAATAACACACGACGTTAATCCTTAGGTCTTTTACTTTGCATCGCTCAAAACCCGGTAGCTGCGCCCAAAGCTGGGCCCTGGCTGCAAAGCTCATGCCTTCTCTCTCTCCAGTGGTGGCTCACGGAAGAGCCTTAGCACGGAAACAATTCCCCCAGCCCGCTCCTCCCGCCCGCAGCCAGCCCAGGCCCCACCCCAGCTTCCATAACCGTCACCAGGGTCCCAAGAGCTTCCCCCACTGAGTCGCTTCCTTGCCGCAGCCTCCCAAGCCCATGTCCAACCCGGGAGAGAGAGAGAGACCTACAGACAACAGCCAGGGGGAGGTCTATGCAGGAGAGAAGACAGGTGGCATGGACACCATTTTAAATAGAGGACCGAGTGCTGTCAGGTAAAGATGGCTATTAAAAAGCACGTGCTTTTTTTTTTTTTGGAAAGGGACACAATTTAACATTCTGTATGGCGTAGGGAATTGATGCCTCCCAAACCCGTCCTTTGCATTCTGCCTCCATGAGTTTCAACACATCCACCTACCCGCTGCTCTTGTATCATTTCCTTAATTTCTAGCTTTGAGTAAACTCCCTTTTTTATCTAAATAATTCCACTTAAAAAGGAAACATGACCTTAGGGTGAGTTCAGAGTCATTTTTTCTTGTTCTTTTTTGTGGGTGTGTGTGAGGAAGATTGTCCCTGAGCTAACATCTGTGCCAATCTTCCTCTACTTTATGTGGGATGCCACTACAGCATGGCTTGATGAGCGGTGCTAATTCTGTGCCTGGGATCCAAACCTGTGAACCCTGGGCCACCAAAGCAGAGCCCGCAAACTTAACCACTATACCACCAGGCAGGCCCCTATATTTTTTCTTATACACATGAAAATATACTGCTGTTAAAATGGAAAGTTTCTGTCTGTGCTTAAAGCCATGTAGCATACTGCGAATGCTGTACGTCCTACACTTTGTGACACACTGCAAAAATCATTCAGCGTGTTTGCAACAACATGGATGGACCACGAGGGCATCATGCCAAATGAGATAAGTCAGACAGAGAAAGACATATACTGTATGATATCGCTTGTTTGTGGAATCTAAAAAAAAAACAAAACAAAACTGAACTCAAAAAAACAGAGAGTGGGATGGTGGTTACCAGGGGCTGGGGGTGGGAGGATGGGAGAGACGTTGTTTAAGGTTACAAACTTGCAACTAGTGGATCAATAAGTCCTGAGATCTAACACACAACACAGTGATTATAGACAGCAATACTGTATTATAAACATTAAACAAGCTAAGAGACTAGATCTTAATTGTTTCCACCATTAGAAGAAATGATAATTATGTGACACAACAGAGGTGTTAACGAATGCTACAACTGCAATCATATTGCAATATAAATGTATCAAATTAATATGTTGTATGCCTTAAACTTACACAGTTATATGTCAATTACGTCCCAATTTAAAAAAAAAAAGAAACTCATCAGGGCTCCAAATCTTCACACTAATTTTGGAGACAGACATAAATAAATAATTACTTGTATTTATACAATTATAGTAAATACCACAAATACCTAGAGCAATTATTATAATAGAGATTTATTCAAACTACAATGAGGGGCGTAGAAGGAGCAACAAGCTCTTCCTGGGAAAGTGGGAGAAAAATGGGAGAGAACATTTAATCTGGAGTCTGGAGTAGGAGTTAAAAAAAAAATCACTCAGCATGAATTTTTGTGAACCCACTGTGTGCTGGACGCTGGAAATGTAGACATGGAAAGACACCGTCCCTACCGAGCTTACAGTCAATTCCCACAGCCTTTACAGTAACGATGATTATACAACATTATTACCACGTCAGTGAGAGCATGCCATCCAAGACGTGTGGACTAACCTTGTTCACTAAGGAGGAATTGATTTTGTTGACCAGCCAAGTAAATGTTCGTCCGTAAACAGCCTTTGCCATTGCATCTCTAGCACAGACAGAGAGTTCTAGTGTCAATGGGCATATCACCTGAGAAGAACGACAGGTGCATCATTACAGGGAAAAGAAAGAAAGAAAGAAAAAGCCTCTGAGTTTTCCAACTAGCCTTTAATGATGACTACTGAAAGATATGCAGCATTATTCACAATAATCAAGAAGTGGAAGCAACCCAAGTGCCCATCGAGGGATGAATGGATAAATAAGATGTGGTGTGTGTATATATATATATATATATATATATATATATATATATACACACAATGGAATACTACTCGGCCATAAAAAAGACAAAATCATGCCATTTGAGACAACATGGACGGACCCTGAGGGTATTATGCTAAGCAAAATAAGTCAGAGGGAGAAACACAAATACAGTATGGTTTCATTCATATGTGGAAGACAAACAAACAAACACACAGATAAGAACAGATTAGTGGTTACCAGAGGGGAAGGGGATGGGGGGAGGGTGAAAGGGGTAAAGGGGCACACATGTATGGTGACAGATGGAAACTAGACTACCGGTGGTGAGCACGATGCAGTCTATACAGAAACTGAAATATAATAATGTACACCTGAAATTTACACAAAATTATAAGTCAATATGACCTCAATAAAAAAAGTAATAAAAACTAAAGAAAAAGAAAGAAAGATACGTGATGGGGGAGATGACACTCCCATCTGATGTGTTATGCAGTAGCAATTTCTTGAGCACCTACTATGTGCCAGGCACTGTGCTGGGCTGCTGAGATACAGCTGTGATCAAGACAGACAGTTCCAGCCTTTTCATGGGGAGGGGGAGGGGAGAGACATTTAATGAGAGGCACAAAGAAGAGTCACAGTTGCCCCCAAGCTGAGAGTGACAAGCCCTATAAGCAGATGCATATGGTGCTTTGTTGGGGGGGGCGGGGGTGGGGATGAGCAGGGAAGGCTCCTTGAGGAAGTGACCCGGGAACTGAAGGATAGCAGAGGAAACAGCATGTGCAAAGACCCCGTGGAGGGGAGGCATGGCGAGTGTGAGGCATGGAGAGCTAGTGATGGTGTGACGGTGGAGGATGGGGAGGTTAAGGCAGGAGATACTGGGGGGAGCTGGACCTGCAAGACCTGGTGGGCAGGGTTCAGGGACCTGGCCTCCCCTAGGGTCACCATCTGCTGGCAGCAGTGGCAGGGGGACAAGTGCATTTCCACCCAGAGCCCTTTTTACCTCCTCAGTTTTGGCTTCGATCTTTCTGTGGGTGAGAGCTTCCAGAAGGACCGATGAGTGGACCCCCAGGAGCTGAATAAATGGAAACCAAAACGCCATTGATTGACCAGATTTGATTTTCGTAATTCATAAAGAGTTCATGCAGTTTCCAGGCCCAGGGTCATCCACCTTGACCGACAATTATGCTTTAATGCAAAACAGACTACATTCGGTCTTTCACCCAACTCGCTTTCTCCCACTCCCTCACTGCCCCCACACTCTTTGAACCGCCTGACCAGTATCAGCTGGAAGAAGATGGTGCTGGCCATCTGGGACGTGGGCATGCAGCTGCCTCGCTCCGGTCTCCCGCCTCTCCCCCTCGGAAAGGGTCCAGACCTCCCAAGCGGACCATCACCTTGGCTATCCATTCGATCTCGTGGGTGTGTGGTACGGTGGCGCGGCCTTGGTGGTTCTCTTCAAAACAAACGTTCCCCAGGTGTAGGACACTGGCAATAATTCCAAAGAGATTCTAGGAACAGGGGAGGCGGTGAAGAGGACAGGGAGAGAAGATGGCGGCCACCTAATTGATAAACGTCATCAGAGATACCCAAGGGAAAACCGCCCCCCTTCCTAATTCCTGCCCCCACCTCACAGAAGCGGGAAGGGGGAGGAGGAGCCGCAGCCCAGGGCGGGAAGACGCCTCATTCAATCTCCAGTACGGGATACTTTTATTTTTATATCTACTCCCCCCCCAAAAAAACCCATTTAATGTTCAAATACCCTCTCTGATCATGCAAGGTTTAAATTATACTTCGGTCCTTGAAAGAGCAACAGTTTTAACCATCAAAAAAAAAAAGACGTAAAAACAAAATGTTTATAAATCCTACAATTTGTCCTAGTTTGTTCCAAAATAAGAGCGTAAAGGATAATTCTACGAGAATTCATTATCTATGAGATTCCGTGAGATCTAAAAATTTGAGATTGGACTTGAGGGAGGAAAGGACATGACCTCCTTCTTGCTCACAACACAGGGAAAGCACAGGGCTGCCAGATAAAATGCGGAATGCCCAGTTAACACTGAATTTCAAATAAGCAATGACTAATTTTTTTTTTTTGAGGAAGATTAGCCCTGAGCTAATGGCTGCCAATCCTCCTCTTTTTGCTGAGGAAGACTGGCCCTGAGCTGACATCCGTGCCCATCTTCCTCTACTTTATACGTGGGACGCCTACCACAGCATGGCGTGCCAAGTGGTGCCAGGTCTGCACCCGGGATCTGACCAGCGAACCCCGGGCCGCCGAGAAGCGGAACGTGCGAACTTAACCGCTGTGCCACTGGGCCGGCCCAAACAACGACTAATTTTTTAGTATAAGTTTGTCCCAGGCAATGTTGGGATATACTTATGCTAAAACATTGGTCATTGTTAACCTGAAATTAAAATGTAATGAGGCCTCCTGTATTTTTATTTGCTGAATCTGGCAACCCCACTGTGCAATCAGCAAGAGACTGGGTTCCCTGAATCCCAGACCTTACTGGGGCCCGTACCTCGAGGTCATCTTCAGTAAAATCGATGACAGAAAAAGCATTGGAAACAGTTTTCCAGTCATTCTTGTCGTTAATAGATGACTCTTTGGCACAATGACCCTGTTGACACAGAATTGGGTCACTTAAGGGCATTTCTATAAGGACTGTTAGGCGTGTGATCACTTATTCCTAAATCAAATGGTTTTCTCTACAAGCACCCAAGACCTGGTTTATACTGTTCTGAATTGTGAAAAAATGGGTTTTATTCTAGTTATCCAGCACACGATGGTTTGTCAACTGCTGCTTTTTTTCAAACTTATTCAGAATTTTATCTCTGTTCTGGGAAAACTTTCAAAGTTACATTTTAGTGGTATATCTCTTTGTATATGTTTTTAAAAATAGTTTTTCTCGCCATTTTTGCTAAACAAATGGAAGATGTTTATCTCAATAAACGTCTGCTGAAACATGCAGGGAAATAGTGCCTAAATTCAGAAAATAAACTTGACTTCACTGCAGGGCTAGATGGAAGGAGACCCTTGGTCAAGGAAATAAAAGTTTGGCATTTAGAGAAAGAGAGATTACATGGAAATCATCACCAGCGGAAGTGTGAACCACTAATTCTAGAATTTGTCCTTTAAATAAGTAACAGACCACCAATGTCACAATTTAAAGAGAAAACATTCTGGATGAGGGTTTTTTACTATTTTGTTTTTGTAGTACAAGGTATTCCGAGTTTCCTGGTTGTCTGAAGATTTGTTATCTTAAAAGAGTTCCTTCTTGCACCGGGAAACCAAACGTGTCGCGCCATGAAGATATTCACCCATGAACAGGCCAGCGTTAAATCTGTGGCCTCCCACACACCCCTCCCCAGGCAACCAGCAGCACCCGCTCTGCCTCCCACGAGCAGGGCCGGTGCAAGTCAGTCCTTCCAGGACACCCAGAGGGTTGGAAGCACTGCAAATATCCTCAAAGTAAAACCACAAAGTTTGCCAAAATTACGGGAGATCAAGAAATCGATTAAAATAATGCTGGCGAACTGCTTGAATTTTCATTTTCAAAGCTGCTGTAGCATGAGGATCTGGCCAAATTAACCTGCCCAGAAAAAAATTTACAAGGATTAAGACATGATATGTTCCAAAAGAGAAGGATTTGATTATCAAAAGGTTAGGGGTTAGCCCAGTGGCCGAGTGGTTAAGTTCGCAGGCTCCGCTTCAGCGGCCCAGGGTTTCGCCAGTTCGGATCCTGGGTGAGGACATGGCACCGCTCGTCAGGCCATGCTGGGGCGGCATCCCACATGCCACAACTAGAAGGACCCTCAACTAAAATATACGACTATGTACCAGGGGGATGTGGGGAGAAAAAGCAGGGGAAAAAAAAAAGATTGGCCACAGTTCTTAGCTCAGGTGCCAATCTTTAAAAAAAAAAAAAAAAAAAGGTTAGCTAAAGCCCTTGGGAAAATGGAGGAAGACCTTAAATATTTTTACACATTGATCCTCTCTGATCACACTGTGAAAAAGCCAAATGCGATGCTACCATACAGCTTCATTGGAAAAATTAGATCCTCAAAAAGAAGGTGAGGAAGATTGGCCCTGAGCTAACATCTGTTGCCAGTCTTTCTCTTTCTGCTTGAGGAAGACTGGCCCTGAGCTAACATCCATGCCCATCTTCCTCTATTTTCTATGTGGGACGCCGCCATAGCGTGGGTTGATGAGCAGCGTGTAGGTCTGCACCAGGGATCTGAACCCTTGAACCCCAGGCTGCCGAAGCAGAGTGAGCGCACTTAACCACCTACGCCACCCGGCCAGCTCAAAAATCAAATTTGATTGATTGTTTGTTCTAAGAATTAGTACAAAGTTTATTAAATATAAAATGAGATCCTTTTATCTTCATTATTTAGTTTTATTTTTCAAGACACATTTCAGTCTTCTTTTCCTCCATAATTTACCGTGAAATGTTGGTCCTCATTTTACAAGATTCACTTTTTAAGACCTTGTTCTCTTTCTTAAATGATGTCCCGGCTTGCCTTCTGCCAAGTGAACTCTGTTCAAAGCCAGGCCCAGCAAGGAGAGAAAAATCCAAAAATCTTCGGGCAAAAAGGTGCTAGCGACATCAAATACTGGTAGATGGCACAATTTGGGCATTCTAGAACCCTAGTGCCGGGAAGTTAAATTCTGCGAGCCGATTTTATAACACTAGATCCGGGATTGCTTATGGGAATGGCCTGGACTATTTCTGTAAGGGAGAGTGTTCGTCCTGCAGCTAACAATCCCCAGAATGGAAGGCAGGAAGGTGGAGGAAGTCTTCTCCGAACTAGTTTTGAAAGCAGAACGAAGCGGCGCAGGTGGTGGACACAGACGGACAGTGAGTTTCTATCACACCTGGACGGGTGGTTCTTACCTTGGCCGTGCATTAGAATCACCGGGGATTAACCGAATTACATTTAATCACAGGGAAGGGTTTAAAACAACCCTGATGCCCAGGTCCCCGCCCCAGACCAATGAAATCCCAATTTCTGGAGGGTAGTACCCAGGCATTCGTGTTTAAAAACCTTCTGGGGCGATTCTAATTGTAGCCAGGGCTGAGGACCACTCTCCTAGATATTGGTCACCTTACCAAGATGATATACCCGCCAGGCGTAAAGGGAGGGGTAAGGGAAGTGTCAAGAAACCAGTCCGCAGGTTACCTCCAAAATGGTAATGAGAAAGTTCTTGAACATCCCATGGAGGGGCCCCCACACACATCCCCCAAAGCCAGGTGCTGGTCCATCCAACCTGCGAGAGATACTTATACAGCTGGGGGTCTCGCTCAAGGCCCAGGTAAGCGAGGAGCTCCTCTTCGCCCCCCTCTAGCAGCTGGTAGAAGATGTGGAAATTCCTCTCGCCCTGGTTCTGATAGACGACTCGAGACTTTTCTATGAGGTAACTGATGATATGCCCACCTACAGGAATGCCCTTCAAAACAGAACAAAAAGTGCGGTAACGACAATAATCCAGCCACTCTCTTCCTGGCGTCTTCTGAGGAACAGAACTTCTGAATTTGCATGAAGTCTGATCTATCACTCTTCTATGACTAGTGTTTTCTGGGCTCCGTTTAAAAAAGATTTTTGCCTTTCCCAAGATCACGAAGATATTTTCTGGTTTTGCCTAAAACCATGATTGTTTTACTGTTTACACTTAGGACTGTGATGGATCACTATTTAATTTTTGTATAGGGAAGGAGGTAGAAGGTCAAAGGTCTTTTTTATCCATATGGATTTCCAGTGGACCAGCACCATTTATTGGAAAGAAAATTCTGTCCCTACTGAATCACAGAGGTGCTTTTGTCACAAGTCAGGTGACCATATACATGGCAGTCTTTCCGGACTCTGTTCTAGTCCAGTGGCCTGTTTATATCTTTCTGCCAATATCACACTGTCTGAATTATTATTCTTAATAATATATCCAATAAAGGGTTTGTATTCCAGAACATATATAGAACACTTGCAAGCCAATAGGAAGAAACAGACAGCCCAATTAAAAATGGGCAAAAGACTTTAACATAAAAGCGGATTTTTAAGCAGCCAATTAGCAAAACTTCATTAATAACTACGAGATACAAACTGAAGTCACAGTGAGAAACCACTATACGCCACCAGAATGCCTGAAACTAAAAGGATTGACAATACCAAATGTTGGCAAGGGCGTGGAGCAACTGGAACTGTCATTAATTATGATAACATTGCTGGTGAGAATCCAGCAATGCCACTTCTGGGTATGTACCCAACACAAATGAGTGCTTATATTTACTAAAATACAGGCACGAGGATGTTCAGAGCACCATGTGCAAGAGCCTCAAACTGGAAACCCAAATGTCCATCAACAGGGGAACAGATAAACGGTGATAAAAGTCATACAATCGAAAAATGAACAACCGCTACATGCAGCGACATGGATGAATCTCACAGACACATTGATTGAAAGAAGCCAGCAGCAAAATAGAACATACTATGTAATTCCATTGACATGAAGTTCAAGAACCAGCAAAATGAATCTATTATGGAGGTCAGAATAGCGATAACCTTTGGGAAGAGGGATATTGTTAGAGAGGGGTAGAAGAATGTTCTAGATGCCAGCAATTTTTATATCTTGATCTGAGTGGTGATTACACAAGTAGAGACATAGGTAAAACTTCAGTGAGTTGTACTCACGATTTGTGTCATTTTCAGTATGTGTGCTGAATTTCAAGAAAAAGTTTTAAAATTTTCAGGGTCTATGCACACTCCACCAGAAGTGCATGTACCAGCCTCCGGGAAACCCTAGCCAGGGTTTATAAGAAATGACATCTCACTGATCCACAGCATATGTTCCCAAGACCCATCCACGTTATGCGTAGCTGTCATTCATTTGCTCTCACTGCCATGCAACACCTCCCTGTGTGAGCATCCCACAATTTAACGAGCCATTCTCCTGTCAATGGCCGTTCAGTTCTCTGCAGCTGTGTTGCTTGTTTCCAGTCCTTTTGCCACCATGAACAGTGCTGTTGGAGGCACACTTGTACACCAGTAGCAATATCTCCAGGAGTAGAATGGCTCCACCTTAGATGATGTGATTTCAACTTCACAACATATTGTTTCCCAAATGGGTTGCACCAATGTACACCCCACTAGCAATATTTAAGTGTTCCTAATGATCCATATCTTTGCCAACACCTGGTATTATCAGACCTAATTTTTGTCCATCTAGAAGGTAAAAAATTGCATCTCATTGTGGTCTTTATCTGCATTTCCTAAAACTAGCACTAATCTTGGGGTTTTCAACTATTTGAGCCAATAAATGCCCTTCCTCCTTTAAGTTGTCTCGGGTTGGGCTCTCGTTGCTGGCAAGTTAAGGGGTCCCTGTGAACCAGGAACAGGAACTTCAATGTACCTTAAAGTCAAACTGTATGTCCATATACTTTCCAAATCTGCTGGAGTTGTCATTCCGGAGCGTTCTGGCATTTCCAAAGGCCTTGAAATACAAAATAGAGGAGAAGGGGAGAAGCTGAACCAAATTGTCATTCACTGTCATTTAAGCTCACCACACTCGTCAAACTCCTGATCCAAATGACATGCTTATTATGAAAATGGAGGAGAGAGAGGGGAGCCAGGGATAAAAGCCATACGTTATCTTCTACAAAGGAATCACTAACTACAGAGGGTTTGATGCCAAATACTGGAGTTGGACCCAGAGAAAAGAAGGGACAAATATCTTCTCCCTCAAACCCAATGTAGAAACAGCTTAGAAATGGCCCAAGGAGAGACAGCCACGACCCGAGGCCCTTTCTACTCCAGGAGGCACAGTTCCATCACCAGACCCCTTCTTATATCAAAGAGGTAAATTTTCAGCGCAAAGGTCAACCTTCAGCCGTAAACATCTTTTACACAATGGGCAACAAAAAAACACAGGAGAAAATAAGTCATTCAAAAGCATCCAGCAAGTCAATGAATTGCAATAGGAAAAATAATAATAAAAATGATTTTAATTAAATAAGAAAATATTAATAAATAATAGAGCATTACTTTAGTGCTTACTAATTCTGCTATGGGCTTTTTATGCATCCATCTCATTTAATCCTCCAAACCTCCTCACAGGTAGGTCCTAGGAACAGACCCATTCTACAGATGGGGACCAGGCTCCGGGACATGGAGCGATTTGCTGAAGCTTGCTGGTGTGTGGCTGCCCTTGGATTAGCATCCACATTTGCAGGACTTCCAGGTCACGCCCTTAACCACAACATTACCCGTGAGACCCTTCTTCTTAACTCCCAGAGACCCGCCTATTTTGACTGACCTGCCCAGGCAGAGGGTTCCTCTTCCTTAGTGACCTCCCTGGAACATCCCTCTATAGGTCCTCAAAGACGGCTTACCTCCAGCACTGGATTGGAGAGCAGCAGTCTGTCACGGGCTGTCTGTAGTGACTCAGTCATTGGGCAGGTCACCGCAAAATACTGCAGAATCTTCTTGGAGGCCTCCGTTTTCCCCGCTCCGCTCTCTCCAGAAATGAGGATGAGGTGGTTATTTAGCTCGGAGCACATCATGCGGTAGGCGTTGTCAGCGATGGCGTAGCTGGAGAAGGAGTGAGACAGAAACAGAAAGAGTGGGAAGTGGTTTCAACGCTACTTCCCTTGGGGCTGATGCCCACCGGAGCAGAAGGATGAAGTATGATGGCCCCAGGAAGCCACATCCAGACTGTGGTACGAGGACACTGGGCTCAGTCAGATGTCAAACTCCCACCATGACCCATTGATGGGTGGCACATAAAGTGTAGCAGACCGCAAAACTCAAATAGCAGAAAAGATAAAGAGAAGAACTGGAGAAGTAATGGAAATACGTTAATGCAACAACTTTATTCTTAAAAATCCATCAACATTTCTCATAAGGATAAACCAGATGCTAAATCACATCCCCAAGAAACGTTCTATTAACTGCAGATGGAAATAACATCTTGTTTAAATATTAAATAACTTGATCACTACAATAAGATCACGTTTTCTCTTTCCCTCAAAACCTACAGTATTAAGAGTGTAGAGACAGGAAACTAAAAAGATTTAAAAACCTCCATGATATCTTTAGGACAAGAGGTCAAATTATTATAAGGGCTTTATCACCAAGATGAGAAACCAAAGCTTGGAGGTCTCCCAAGACTAGAATCTTTGCACGTGGCCGAGTTTGAAAGGTGGCTATTTCAGAAATCGCTGGTGATGGTGGTGATACAGAAAGGTTTATAAATGCCTTGGGGGGTGGGGGCGGGGTGAAGAGATGAGTCATCAAGAAAAATGGAGTGAGAACCTAAATATTGGCCCAGAAGTCAACCAGGGAGGGGAACTGAGAAATTCAGCAAAGCCCAGGACAAATATAGATCAGACAGGAAACTGCTTCTCTTATGGATCTGCAGCCCTGGTAAGTTTCTACCAGTGGGCACTCCTCTTAGTTGCCATGACACTCAGGCACCAGCAGATGGCATGATAGCAAACCACTTCCCAGAGAAGACACCTCTCCAGCCACACTTAGATTTCTCAGCACTTACAAAAGATTCCACCTCTCATCTTATTTAAGCTGAGATTCAGTAATGATCTGCTGGTGTTTTCTACTGCATTGAAAGATTTATTTCAAAGGAAAGTACCAGTTTAAGTGAGGTACAAAACCTAATGAGCACGCATCAAGGATTTGGATGGATGGATAGGTGGGTGGATGGATGGATGGATGCATGCATGCATGCATGGATGGATAGATGTACAGATGGATGGAGGAATGGATAGATGTATAAATGCATGGATAAGTGGACAGATGGATGAGTGGGTGGGTGGGTGGATGGAGGGAGAGAGGGAGGGAAAAAAGAAAAACAGAGGAAGGGAAGAAATAGAAAAATACTCCCGTTGATGACCTAATGGGTGTTACTTACACATGTGGTGGCAGTTCAAAGAAATTGACCCCTTGATAAAGTTCCATCTGGCTTACAGTGTAGATTCCGAGCTCCTGGTACGGATTCACAGACACAAGGAGGGTCCCAATATATGTCTAGAGGAATGGACCAAAGCACTAGTGAGGAATTCTGGGGTGCAAATGGCTACAGCAAACGAACGTCACATGCTATGACCCTCATGTATTCATTCAGTCCTGGGGATGTAACACAATAAATAAGACAGGTGGGGTCTCCGTTGTCATGGAGCTTACATGGGAGGGGGACAGACGAACAAGGGATCGAGATGCTTCAATGAGAGCATTAAGAAAGGTGTAAACAGGATAAATGAGAGAGCGAATGACCAAGGAAGCCCACCTCAGCTCGTGGGCTTGGAAAGGCTTCTTCAAGGAGGTGACACCTGAGCTGAGACTTGAAGGATGAGGAGCCAGTCACGCAAAAAGTTGGCAGAAAGGGTGCGTTAGGCTGTGGGGACAAGGGTGGCAGGCCGGCTGCACTGAAGGCCAGCGTGTGTGGAGGGGGAAAAAGGAAAATGATAGAAGACGAAGTCGGAGAGGGAGCGAGTTCAGGTCACACCAGGTGGGAGGCATTGAGGGTTTATGCAAATGCAGTGGATGGCTGAGCCAGCGTCCCTACTGAAACGGACTGCCTGTCCTGCTCTGTTACGTGAAATGGCTTTAAGAGGGGACCACCAGGATCTGATTCTTGTTTCAGAAAGTTTCTCTTAGAGGTGACTGAGCAGGGCGAGCACACATACCAGCCATCTCAGACTGGGCAAACGCTCCCACCACTGGCATTTATCTCCCTAGATTCTAATGTTGGATTCTATTCATATCCAAGTTTTTGAAGTACTTATATTTGCAATATAACCACTAATGCAAAACTTCTTCGAATACAATTACGAATAAATGAAGATCTAAGCTCTTACATAGAAAAAATAAATATCTGGGTTCCTTTGAAATACTTTCAGGTTCGGAATCTGTTGTGCTTTTCACTTCAGAGTGTCAAACTCAAGCCTATGTTAAATTAGCCTAAAATCATTCCAACCAATGTTTCCAATCTCTAGGACAAAGTCAAACAGAGAACCTGAACAGAGAAGAGTATTTTGACTAAAATCCTGCATTGTGTCAATCAGTAGACATCTTCCAGGGTAGAACGTAGTTTCTGAAACTTGTCTGTTCAAAGCGGAAACATTTAGTTTATTCACAATGATTCTATCATCCCATTTATACTTCTCTCTATCAATGGATGTTTCTTCACTGCTTACCCAAAAATTCTATTTCCACGACTGAAAATACATACTCTGAGAAGCACCTTGCTTATTTCTTTCGGTAACCTTGGGTTCAACACATTGATTAAGTCACAGGCACCATTAAAACAAAATAGCTACAAGACAATTAAAAAATTTTTAAAATATTTTAATACTGGTTCTGATCACATAATTTACTTTTAGCAAAAGCTAATAAAATCTCAATAAAACTAAATTTAATAACACCCCACCACACACAGAGAGACTCTGTGAAGTTTACCTTAGAGGAATTCACATGAAAATTGATTTCTCCAATCGGGGTGGGGTGATAAATGGAGAATTTAATAAAAATTGACCACCACTAGAAACAGCCAGACCAACCTAAGAAGAGTCGTGGTAAATTGCTGCCATCTTGACCGTTGAAGATTCATGAGATGTGGTGGCCATCTTTTATTTTTGCCTGCCTGGCACCTAGTCTCCCCTTCTTCCAGCAGATTCCTTTGAGAAACCCTCTTCTCGAGCTCTCAGTCCGTACAGAATGGTCAGGGGGGCCATTGGCCTCACCCCTCACCTCCAAGGGTGGGCTTGGGTAAATAGCCTGGCCAATCAGAATATTCCTCTTTCCTAGCTATGGGCATTGGCCAATCAGAGCCAACCAACATATATGTCTCCGGGCAGGCTTGTTTCCTTCTCAGTAGCAACTCTAAGTGCTACTTTGTCAGCCTGGTTCTGCCGGCAGCCCTCTTGCCACGTTGCAGAGAAGGTGCCCAAGGAGGAAATTGATGCGTAAGAAAGCAGAAAGCTGGGAAAGAGTGCTCAAGACATCATCTGAGACCCTAGATCTCTTCCTGGCCCCTAAAGTTACATAGGTTGATAGATTCCCTTTCGGGGCTTAAGCGAGTTTAAGTTGGGTTTCCGTCACTGGCGGCCATAAAGACCTTAACACAAAGGATCAAAGTTCATCTGATTTGATCCCTCCACCCCTCCCTTTAATGGCTATCCTAATAGAGTGATATTGTTCACGATCGTCAAGACTGTGACGGCAGGGAGGGAACCACTACTGTAGAAAAGGAGCAGGGAAATGAGTACGTTACATAGATGAGATTCTTGTTGAACCGCTTGCGAAGATTGTCCAGAAAAGCAGATTCGCTGGTGTGCGCGTCCAACAGCACAAAATCCTGCACCCCGACCTTGTCCCGGGCGGTCAGCGCGCCCTCCATGTGCAGACGAATGTGCTTCCTCCTCACGTCTTCTTTCTACGGGAAACGGAACAGTCGTCAGCAGCTCGTTGATTCTGTAATTTCCATTGCACCTCTCATAGTGTGGAAACAGCAAGGTGCTAAGTCCTGGCGATAGGAGAGAGCGAAGATTAAATTATGCTGTCTTTCATTAAGAATTAACAATCTGTTAGGGATACAGGAGGATGACAGTGAAAACAGTAACAATAGCAGCGGCAGCTGACAGAAACTGAGAGTTTACTGTGTTAGGCGCCACTCTGTAAACCTTGACATGTGTTATCTCCCTTACTCCTCATTCTGACCCTATGAAGTCACTACTGTTATCACGGCCATTCTACAGATGAGGAAACCGAGGACAGAGAGTTTATAAGGCATGCCCAAGACCCACCAAAAGAAAATATCTAGGATATGACCCTAGATAGCCTGGCCTCAGTGTCTGTTTTCCTGACCGCATCATGTACTCCATAAATGTCAGTTGCCTGAACTTGCTATGAAATTCCCAGATGAGTGGTGAGGAGTTTGGTTAGAAAGGAAATTGCTTGTTACAGAGCAGTATTTGAGGAAGGACAAACTTGGAGGGTCCCCTCCCCAAGGCTGGGCTTTAGACCTCATTGGAGAAGGTGTGGTTGCAGTCCACTGGATGGCAGAGGATCTCACTGAGTTACCAGGGTCGGAGCTGGTCCAGGGTCACCAGGCAGCAGAACAACCCCCTAGGCACAGGTGAGCAAAGGGAGTCAGATCACTGCGGGGCAGGAGCCCAGCGCTGCACCATTTATGTAGAAAGGCCCAGGGAGACAGCTCTCCGGGGCTCAGGCAAGCTGAGGCTGGAGGGTGAGCAGGGAGAGTCGGGGTGATGTTGGAGGTCAGAGGCCTGGAGTGTGTGATGTCTGTGTTGGGAGACTGTGGCAAAGTGGCCACCAGACCTGGACCAGGGCTGAGGCCACTGAGGGACCGTGTACTCTGGGCACACAGTTAGTGCATGTCCCAGCCACGTCCCACTGTGCAGCTGACAGTGCAGCCAAAGAGCCAGAAAAAGCAAAACAGAACAAAGGGCACCAGGAAGAGAAATCTTCTCCTATTGCAGTGTCCCTCCAGCGCTCTCTACTGACAAAGGTTAGCATCACGCTCACTTCAAGGAGAAATGCTTCCCGGGTCCAGTTATCGTTGCAGGGCAGGTACTAAAGGGTGAATTTGGATCTGAGACCCCATAAATTGACAGCTGGCACGTATGGATATGCAAAGGTTCTAGAAAAGCCAAAGCAACCTTGAAGAAGGAAAACAAAGCTAGAGGACACAATTCTTCACTTTAAGTAATC
The DNA here is from genome assembly GCF_021613505.1 of Equus quagga. NCBI lineage: Eukaryota > Metazoa > Chordata > Mammalia > Perissodactyla > Equidae > Equus > Equus quagga. The sequence continues at coordinate 81,021,297 of NC_060281.1, forward strand.
AAGACTGTTTGTAAATTGATTTTTGAAAAGGTTCCAAAATAATTCAGTACAGAAAAGGAAAATCTTTTCAACCGATAGTGCAAGAATAAGTAGATACCATAATTAAAAAGTGTCATTTCAACTCGTACCTCATGCAGATTTTATATATAGAGATTTTATAACATATATATTATAAAATAGTATTTTAATGTTATAATATATTACAATACATAAACATATGTAAGTTTATATTTTTAAATATGTATCTATATTTGCAATATAACCACTAATGCAAAACTTCTTGGAATACAATTATGAATAAATGAAGATCTAAGCTCTTACATAGAAAAAATAAATATCTGGGTTCCTTTGAAATACTTTCAGATTTGGAGTCTGTTGTGCAGATAAGGGTTGCAATGAAATTTTTTTCCTTATGGATATCTACTTGTTCCTGCACTATTGGTTGAAAAGATTTTCCTTTTCTGCACTGAACTGTTTTGAGATATATAGTTGTTTATATATAAAATTTATCTATTTATGTTTTACATATATAAAAATCATATTGTATATAAACTTGAGATGGCTCTTAGACCTAAATGTAAATATAAAATCTGTAAAAATCCTAGGAGAAAACAGAGGCAAATATCTTTGCATCCTTTGCTTTTTCTTAGGGCACAGGAAGAAATAATTATAAAAGAAAAAAATAAGAAATCAGACTTCATCAAATACAAAAACTTCTCATCAGAAGACACTATTAAGAAAACGGACAGGCAAGCTACAGATTGGCAGAAAATAGTCACGAAATATATACCTGCAAAGGATTTGTATCCAGAATAAAAGGCTCCTACTGCTGATTAGTAAAAAGTGAAACCCAATAAAAATTGGGCGAAAGACTGGAATGGACACTTCACAAAGGAAGATAGACCAATGGTCAATAAGCACGTAGAAAAATGCTCAACATGATCGGTCGTCAGGGAAATGCGAATTAAAACCATAGTGAGAAACCGCTAGAATAGTTTGAATGAAAAAGACTGACAACGTCAAATATTAGCGAGGATGTGGAACGGACAGAACTCTCACACGTTGCTGGTAGGAATGTAAGGCGACAGAATCACTTGGGAAAAGGTCTGGCAGTTTCTAATGAAGTTAACCATGCCTCTATCCTTTGATCCAGCAATTCCATTCCCAAGTATTTACATAAGAGAAATGTAAACATATGTACACAAAAAGACCTGAACATGAAGGTTTATATCAACTTCATTTATAGTGGCCCCAAGCTGGAAACAATCCAAATTGCCATCAACTAGAGAATGGAGGTGGAACAACCATACAATGGAATGGGTACAGCGATGAAAGGGAAATGACTGGTATGCGCAACGACACGGATGACTCTCACAGACATTATGCTGAGTGAAAGAACTCGGACACAAAAGAGTGCATGCAGCATGGTTCCATTTGTATGAAATTCTAGGACAAGCAAAACTAATCTACAGTGAAAAATCGGAGCAATTGTTGCCTGGCTAGGGGGATTCCTGGCAAAGGACCTTTCTGGAGTGATGGAAACGTTCTCTAACTTGATAGGGCTGTGAGTTACATGGGTGTATCTCTTTGTCAAGAGAGATTGTTAAGGTTTTGTGCATTTTGATACAAACAAATTTTATTTTAAGAAGAACCAGACAAAGTAGCGAGGTGGGGGCGGGGATGGAGAGTGGGTGGCCGTATAAATGGAAAGAGGGTGGCAGAATGTTAGTAATTGCCCAAGCTGGGTAGAGAAGGGCTTTATTACACTATTCTATTTACTTTGTATATATTTGAAATTTCCCACAATAAAAAGTTTTAAAACACAGAATGGCCACCAGGTGTCTCCCTACACTAGCCAAATGGAGCAGGAGTAAACAGACTCGCCTGCCCTCTAAGGTTGAAGACTATGCATTTAGAATATTTTAGCGACTCCAAATATTCCCGTTTTAAAGTTTTGTTTTGTATAAGAGAGGCAGTACGGCACAGGGATGAAATGCAAGGATTTTGGAACATGAGCCCGTCCAGGTTCGAATCCCATTTCTGTTGCTTCCTGGTGGTACAACCTTGGGAAGATCTCTTAATCTCCCCAAGTCCCCATCTGTTTCATGTCTGAAAAGTGGAATCATAACTGTACCTCCTTCCTAGGGTTATTGGTTTGAACAGAAGCATGGACAGCCCTTGGAACAGTGCCAGACCCAGTGTCAGGTCTCTGAGCATTTGCTTCTGTCGTCAGTCGTATTGATAATATGATCCTCGGAAACAAGAACGTAATAAAGCAAAAAGTCTGCTGGAGAGCAGTCAAGAGCCCCTATTAAATTGGGAGCGGGCTGGAGTCTGAAATAATGTCTGGAGCTGCGCCCACACATATTACTGCAGTCAGATCTCGGCAGGTGGAGGGGACCAAGACGAACAGAGCTTCTTTCTTATCCGGGTCCTAGAGACGGGAGAGCAGCATGCTCACAGGAATGAGCCCAGCAGTCGGCCCCAGGGCCTCGTGCAACTTGCAGCCCAAAGATGTTTGATAAAACCTTGGAGATTAAGGATGCGGCCATGATTTTAACTTGCAAGGGTCAAGCACACACCATCCACTTCAGCCTGGAGTTTTGGTCCTGCAGTATTTCCATTCTAATATCTGGAATCCTTTTATCTAGTTCATTTCAAAGTATCTTTAAAAGGGTGTGGGCAAATGAGAGTGCCCTAACAAGGTTGACAAGGAGGGTCAGAGGGATGAAAATTGGAGCAGAAGGGGGAAGAGAGGCAAAGAAATTGAAATGGTTCAGCTTTGACCAAAAAGGAGATAATTAAGAGACTTTATCATGAAGAGAATATTAAATCCAGAAATGACCAAATAAGGGGGGCCAGGGATTAAAGAGAGAGACGTCTTTGAGACACCTAAGAAAGAACTCCATCTTTGGGGTGACAATGCTGTGGAAGACACTATTATGCAAACGCATGGAGCAGGGGTCACAGACTGCTCCCTACAGGGTCCAGGCAGGTACCGGAACTGAGTCAAGCTGCCAGGTGGCGAGGACTCACTTAGACTAGAGAATGAATGGCCATCTAAGGTGTGCAGCCACTGCTTAGCTACAGCTGGTTGACACAAGGAGCAAACATATGGCCTGTGTTGCCAGATCTTCCAATTATTCAAGAAAAGTCAGAAATTTAGAATTTTACATGAAGTCCGGTAGCATATATTTAGCCTTGCAACCTCTGCGGCAGATACACCAAAAGAAAGCAAGCCCCTCTTTGTTCTGGATGGTCTAGATATTTCACTCACCTGAAGGCAAAGGGTTCAATGAGATACTCCCACCTGGACCATATTGTGGCAGCATCATATAGTCAATGATGATGTGACCATGTCACCTTCTACATAATCTAGTGCTTGACCGTGTGTGTGTGGAGGGGGGGCAGTGAGGAGAGTGGGCGCATGGTGTGTAAAGGTGGCGAGGTGCTGAGGCAGAGGCAGAAATGCCTGCCACATATTCCGTGGGCTCCCTCACATCTTCCCTTGCAGTTAGGTGGACTCCCATGACTGCTCTGGCCGACAGGTTGTGAATAGAAGTGACCTTTGTGCCAGACCCTCCAGTGGGTCATCGATGGGTTAGCAATGACTCCTTCAATGTTGCAAGGACTGAGAATTTCTCTGATGGAATGGGTGACCCACAAGATCAAAACAGTCTCAATTCCTGAGTCATCACATGGATGAGAGATGTTGCAAAGAATCATCCAGACCCACAGAACACTTGGTGTAAGCAAGAAATAAACTCCTGTGGCTGGCCGGGTGGTGTAGTGGTTAAGTTTGCACACTCCACTTTGGTGGTCTGGAGTTCACGGGTTCAGATCCCAACATGGACCTAAGCACTGTGGCTCATCCAGCCATGCTGTGGCAGCATCCCACATGCAAAATAGAGGAAGATTGGCAATGGATGTTAGCTCAGGGCCAATCTTCCTCACCAAAAAAAGAAGTAAACTCATATTATGTTAAACCCCTGAGAGTTGGGGGCCTGTTTGTTACTGCAGGCTAAGGCTGCTTATCATGACTAATACTGATGCTGAGAAGGGCTTTTCCTCTGGGAGAAAGGCAGATGGAATGTGAGCCACAGCTCTTGCATGTCAAACTCAGTGGACCGTTTTGGCTACTACCCTACAGCTTGGAAGACAAGAAGGGGGCATTTTTTTTTTTTTTTAAAGGGAGAAGATAAGCCCTAGGGTTGTAGCTTTGAATTTTATTTTATGCTTCAGAACCCTTTGCTCGAGGGAAGTTGTAAGAAACTTCACTATATAAAATTAAGGAAAGGCTCCAGCCCCGTGACCGAGTGGTTAAGTTCCTGCTCTCCACTTTGGCGGCCCAGGGTTTTGCTGGTTCAGATCCTGGGCCCGGACATGGCACCGCTCATCAGGCCCATGCTGAGGCGGCGTCCCACGTGCCACAACTAGAACGACCCACAACTAAAAATACACAACTATGTAGCGGGGGGCTTTGGGGAGAAGAAGGAAAAATTAAAAAAAAAAATAAATAAAGGACTAAATATTTTTTAAAATAATAAAGAAAGAAAATTCAGGAAAGCAGAGCCTTTCTGATTAAAGTAAACGCGGGGGACATGGAAACATGGGGGAGGGTGTGGGGAACCCCTAGGGCTAAGGAGAGTTTGCACACCCTGCATATGCCCACCATCATGTTCCTCGAGTTCCGTTATCTGAAGATGCCTTCACATTTAAGTCGCATCTTTAAACCACCAGTACTATTTTTCACGTCATGTATTTCTTTAAATAGCTTTTTCTATAAATATACACTGCTAAATCTTTTATGGTGAAAAGTGTTCACACACAAAAGTATGAAAAGCAGAACGAACCAAGTGTACCCATTACCCAACTTAAATAAATACCAACTTAGGGCGGCTCTCAGTTCAGCTGCGCTCACCACTCCTCCACCACTGCATTCCCTCAAGGGAAGTCGCAAACATCATGACTTTATATATAAATATTTCAGTAGGTATTTCTAAAAGATAGGAACTCTGAAAATATATGTACACAACACCATCGTCAGGCATAAAGAATGTCACGATTCCTTAATATTATCCCAATCAATGTTCAAATTTCTCTCATGATCTTATTTGATATTTTTTTACTGTTGGTTTGCTCAAATCAGGAGCCAGACAAGGTCCCCACGCTGCCTTTAGCCAATCTGTCTCTCAAGTCTCTTTAGTTCTTTAGGTGCCTTCTCCCTTTTCTTTTCTTGCAATTTATTTGGGGAAGAAATTGGACAATTCGGCCTAGAGAATTTCCCATATTCTGGATTTTCTTGATTGCATTCTTATGGGGTCCCTTAACACATTCCTCTTTCTCCTGCATTCCCTGAAACTGGTAGTTTGAGCTAAGGGGCTCATCAGACACAAGATTAGTTTGTCTGGGCAAAAAGATTTCGTAGGCAGTGAACTACACTTCCAGCAGAAGACGCAGAGGTCTGGCTGTCTTTTCAAGATGTCGGTGCTCTCGTACACATTGCCTAAATCCACATTTTCTTAGGAGTTTGCAAAAAATGGTAATCAGCCAGTTCTAGCACGCCTCCTTCATTATAAGCTGGGACCCTTCTATAGAAATTTTTATTTTTTATCAACTATTTGGTTGCCCTGAGATACAGTTTGTAAAGGAAAGGCAGGATAATTGCTTGATGTGCCAGTTTTCAGAAGAGTGAGTTGGTTCTGCAGCATCCTCCAAAGTTGACAATGAGTTTTTAATACCATTGCGAGCTCAGTGGGTTTAAATGTATTTGATATGTTTCATGCCAAGACAATTACTATCCTGCTCGACGCCCACTTTGGGCCAGAGGGAACCTATTAAGTGGCTCTTGAGTCCTTTTGACACGCCTTAATAGTCTGGGACAGTTTCCTTGCTCCTCAGAATGCCAAGCTATCTCAGATTCACCTTATACCTTCTCAGCCCAGACCTTGAATCTGCGCAACAAGGCCTGGTTTATTTCAGGGGGAAGGTGGCAGATACCACAATTAGACACTAGGGGCGCTCATTGCCACTGGATTTGTCATTGTTTCTAAGCCTTTTTCAGTAGTGAGAACGAGGAAGTGGGTTTTTTTTGTTTTTTGTTTTTTTTGAAGATTTTATTTTTACTTTTCTCCCCAAATCCCCGTGGGTACATAGTTGTGTATTTTTAGTTGTGGGTCATTCCAGCCGTCATTCCAGCAGGACACCGCCCCACTATGGCCCAACGAGGGGTGCCATGCCCGCACCCAGGATCTGAACTGGTGAAACCCTGGGCCACCAAAGGGGAGTGCTCGAACTCAACCACTCGGCCATGGGCCGGCCCCAGGAAGTATTTTTAAAATAATATACGTCATGCGTTTATTCTGATCAATGCAAGTACATAACTAAGGTGTTTGTGCTTAACCTTACTTTTTTTTTAATATCTCTTCCCTTTTCTCCTAAGCAAAAATTCCAATTCAACAGAAATACCAATGCTATCACCAATATGATTACTGAAAACAGATCCAAAGTTTTGAATTATTTGTCTCCAGACTGTACTTCACTGGGGTTACACAGGCACACAACTGTGTTTTTTTTTTTTCTCCTTTATTTCCCAAACCGCCCCCCGGTACATATTTATATATCTTAGTTGCAAGTCCTTCTAGTTGTGGGATGTGGGACGCCGCCTCAACGTGGCCTGATGAGCAGTGCCATGTCCGCACCCAGGATCCGAACCCTGGGCCACTTGCAGCAGAGTGCGAGAACTTAACCACTCAGCCACGGAGCCAGCCCCATGACTGTGTTTTTAAGCTCCCTTGAAATAGTTGACCTCCGCATGGCTATCTATACCAGCAACTACACCACAGTTAGGTTCATTTCTGTTGTTTTTTTTCCTTATTTAGGGAGATGGATTTTTAAATTTTATATTATCACCATGTAAAATATTTAACGGCTCCAGGGCTGGCCCCATGGCCGAGTGGTTAAGTTCGCGCGCTCTGCTGCAGCGGCCCAGGGTTTCGCTGGTTCGGATCCTGGGCGCGGACATGGCACCACTCGTCAGGCCACGCTGAGGCGGCATCCCACATGCCACAACTAGAAGGACCCACAACTAGGATATACAAGTATGTACTGGGGGGATTTGGGGAGAAAAAGCAGGAAAAAAAAAAGGAAGATTGGCAACAGTTGTTAGCTCAGGTGCCAATCTTTAAAAAGAAAAAAAGTATTTGCAGATTGTTTCAGTGCTTATCTGAAAAATTCAAGAAAATCAACCCAAAATCATACATGACATGCAAGTGCAGACCAAACATAAAGTTAATAGTCAGACATCAATAACTTTAATGTAACCAAGTAATTATTAGTTAGAAGATGTAATGGAAGAAGAAACTCTACTTAAAATACCACAAAAGAGGTGAAATGTAGGAAAAACCTTATTAATATATGTGCCAGATCTATATAAAAATAATTTTAACACACCCCTGGAAAACACAAAAGATTTGAGCAAATGGAAAGACACACCAAGTTCTTGGATAGGAAGATTCAACATCATAAAGACGTCAACTCAGCTAAGTCCGTCTATAAATTCAATCAAATCCCATTTAAAATACTGCCATGATTTTTTGGGTACTAAACAAACTGAGTCTAAAGTCCATACTGGAAAAATAAATAAGAATATCCAGGAAATTTCCGAAAGAAACAAAAAGATTAATGAGAAGGTAACAGCCTTAGCAGATATTAAATATAAAGCAACATTAATTCAGTAGCATATGCTTGCACATGCTGAGACAAGCGATTCAATGTAAATGAATAGAGAAGATAGAGCTTGTCCCAAGTATTAGGGGAATTTATTAAATGATTAAGATAGCATTTCAAATTCATGAGAAAATAAATTATTCAATAAATGGCATTATACAATTGTGAAAGCTGAGAGAACTGCTCATCTAAGAAGGATTAATTTTACTGCATGTAAATTATACATATTTATTCACTTAACTTTCAAAATTAATGTTGGGACACCGGAGAGTTCTATAAAAAACAAAGGTTGGTCAGCTACCTCATACTTTATACAAAAACAAATTCCAGATGGATCAAAGATTCACACATTAAAAAAGAAAGTTATAAAAGAAAAATACTGGAAGAAAATATAAGCAAAGGATTGCCTTTCTAAGTATGATACAAAATTCAGAAGCCACAAAAGATTGATCAATTTGACTACATAGAAAAAATTTCTGCCTAGAAGAAAACATCACAAGCAGAGTCAAAAGACAAAAACAATGTTAGAAAAAAATATTTGCAACTCACATCCCAGACAAATGATTAGCTTCCTTAATATATAAAGAGCTTCCATAAATCAATAAGAAAAAGTCCAACACCCCCACACATATCCCAAAAATGGACAAAAGATATAAACAATAATTCACAGAAAAGAAAATGAAAATTTGTCTTTTAAACATAAGAAAAAGATACTTGACTTCACTCCAAAGAAAACTGTTATTAAAATACGTTGAGATACCAATTTCCATTTTTGGCAATCTGATAGGTAAAATTTGAGAACACACTCTTGATGAGAGTGTAGCAAAGAAGTACCGGCATCTATTACAGGTGAGAGGATATGTATATTGTAGAACCTGTGTCAAATGTAGTTTATTCACGCATTTTTAAAATTAAGTGTGTATTCTTTGATGCAGTAATTTCATTTATCCTATAGATATGTTCTCACATAGACAAAATGTAAATATCCCTTAATAGGGAACAGGTAAATTAAATTATGGTACATGTAATACAATGAAATACTATAGAGGTACAGAACCTCCTAAATAGATTGCTATTATTTTTAAGAAAAATAAAAGGGGGCCAGTCCTGTGGCCAAATGGTTAAGTTTGTGCGCTCTGCTTCAGCAGCCCAGGGGTTTGCCAGTTCGGATCCTGGGCACAGACATGACATCGCTCATCAGGCCATGCTGAGGCAGCATCCCACATAGCACAACCAGAGACACTCACAACTAGAATATGCATCTATGTACTGGCGGACTTTGGGGGAAAGAAGAAGGAAAATAAAAAAAAAGAAGATTGGCAACAGTTGTTAGCTCAGGTGCCAAAAAAAAAAAAAGAAAAAAAAATGCATGCACATTCAGATATGCTTACAAATTCATGACATCTCCCTGAAAAAATGCCCAAGAAATTAGCAACAGTTATTGCTCCTGGAAGAGGAGGCTTGAGTTTCACTGTACACGTGTTTGCGCCTTTTGAATTCTGCTCCTGGTATTTGTATTATCTATTAAAAAAAATAAAATTTACAAATAAGAAAACTTCCCCATTATTCCATATCTCCACACCCTATTTGTTTCTTACGGCACTTTCCTCATCTTGTAGTGATTTTAATTACGTGATTTCTTGATCTTAGGCTGGCCCCTTCTAGAAGCCTCTCAAGGCTCATTCTTGCTCATTGTTGTGTCCCAGATTCTAGCCCAGATCTTGCCACGTAATAGGTGCTCAGTAAACTCGTCGAGTGAGTGAGTTAGAATTTTATTGCAATTCTGTACCTTGTATGGATTGGAAACAAGCTAGAGAATTCAAAGAGGAGGTGATGGAGCTAAAGTCATCGGTCAGGGAGAAAGCAGAGGTTAAAGAAAGATAGTCAACACTGGTTTGCCCAAACGTGTTCCTCCTGCCAATGAATCGTAATATTAAAATGGATAATAGCCTTTTCTCTTTATTGAGTTTGTACTATGCACAGTGCTGGGTAAATGGCAGTTTGCAAATAACAGTCTGCGTCATACCCATGACAGCTCATCAGGTAGATGGTATTTTCCTCACTTTGCAAAAGTAGAAACAGAGAAGTTAAGTGACAGGGAGGCTATACACAGGGCTCAGGATTTGGAGCAGGCTAAAGCCTAGCCCCACTGCTGTAGCTGTGTGACTTTGACCGGTGTCACCTCCCCCTTTGACTTCAGGATGGTGGAGGGGTCAGGAATTGCCCCCACCTGCACCCCACGCCAGGGAACCTGCCTCCTCCCCACTCCTGCTGCAGAGGTGGGTGGAACTTGTTACAGGTTGGTCGGGGCATGGCCCTCCCCCGGCCTCAGCTGGGAGGGGAACAGATCTAAGCCGGGCGAGACAGAATTTGGCCCAGGAGTCTGGGTTAGGGCCCCCATGAGTCTTAGTTCATCTTGTCATGGAGAAGTGAATTGCAAAATTATGAAAACAGTGCTGCTGGCCAAGCCAGCCCACGCAGACGCAAAGACACAGATTTGCTCTTCCGGAGACAGAAAAACAATGACACAGACAGACACCAGCTTCCAGATAACTTCCTGGTTCCCATTAGATCTGGCCATACTTTTTGCAACACAGTGTGTGTGCACATGACAGAGAGAGACTTTCAAAAATTAATATAATTAATACCTGTACAATTTTTAAATGTCAAACAATTCAAAAAGAATTTTAAAAGAGCAAAAACCTCTCTTAGGTCTTTACAACTCACTCCCTCTCACCAAAGGTTTACATCTGTCCTTCCTGAAAATGTATGCACGTATTTGATTTTTCTACTCACACACTCACACAATACATGGCATACTGCATCTTGCCTTTTTATCATTTAACAATATATCCTAGAAATCTTTTTATATCAGCTAGAATTCCCTTATCCTTTTTACTGACTGCATGCTATCTCGTTGCTTATTACCTTCAATTATCCACCAACATTCACCGGGCTCCTTGTGTGTGGCAGGTCCTGTTCTAGGCGCTATGCTTGGGATGCACCGTTGAACAAGCCAGAAAAATCTCCCCATCCTTAAGGAACTGGCATTTCTACGGATGGACACGTAGGTGATTTTCAGTTCTTAGTGTCACGAACCACTTGTAATGGGCATCTACCCGCTTGCGACTTGGCCTCTCTTGCGAGGGAACCAGTAGGAAGCGTTTGCAGTGGAGGAATTTCCGGATCAAGAGACCCTTCGGAGACACGGGTCAGCAAACAGCCAGCAGAAAGATCGCTCCAAATTCCCCGGAACAAACTGGGTGTGAAAATGCAGTTTCTGCCCCCAGTCTCTCCAGTACTGGTATCATGGGTCTTTTTAATTTCACCAGTCACGTGGCTGGAGATGCGAGTATTTTGTGACCTGCAAGGAGGAGGGAGCATCTTTTTGTAGGTTTATTGGGTTTTTTAATATTTGTATGTTTATTGGGTTTTTGTATTTCTTTTTCTAGGATCTGCCCGCTCATATCCTTCCTTAGATTCTAATAGGGAACTTATTTTTGTCATTTATTTGAACATCCCCTTTGTGACATCAGGAAATTGACCCTCCCATGCACTGTCAATACATCTCCCAGTTTGCCACTTGTCTTTTGACTTTGCTTGTGGATTTTTTTCAGCGGAGAAATATCTGATGAAGTTAACTACATAAAAATGAATTTTTCCATTGTGGCATCTGGAACTCCGGCACTATTTACCTCTTCTTGGATCCCTTTGAGTTCCTTGCGATCGATAACAAAAGAAACTCTCAAATTCCCTTGTCTGGGTTTTTGTTCCTTGCGACTAAATAATAGAATCCTCTCGCTCTTCATTTATAAAGCGGGATCATAATATTTCTTTAACAGATTGCTTGTAAGAATCTGAGGCAATTATACATGCAGCACAAAATAAAAGGTAGCCCCTCCCCCAAGAAGTAGTCGATAATAAAGTAACAATAGATGTAGTAAGAATAAGGAGAAATGGCTAAGTTCCTATAGCTGGTAAGAGGCAGGGCTGGGTTCAACACACATCTGTCGCTCCAAACTCCTCCTTCTTTCCCTACTCTGTTCCGCCTCTTAGGTAGCAAAGGCAAGTGTTTTTTCTGTGTCTGTCTCAATGCTCAATTTTTATCCCTTTGAATTTATAATTAGGTTTACCTGCATCGGAGGAAGAACCACAGATTTGTCCTGCACCCAGGGCTTCCGGTTCCGTGGCAAGGAGATTGTTCTGGAATCTTGAGAAGCTTTGCTCCTCCTGTTTAAACCCCAAAATAAAACCCCCCCGGCTGCAATGGTCTCAAGCCAGTGTTGAGCTGTTTCAAGGGTTCCCATGTAGTTCGACTTGAGAGGACTGAAAGAAGAAGTTGAAAAGAGGCCCCTGAACTTCTTCAAGACTTTTCCCATCTTGGATAAACTGTAGCACCGGGTAAAAAATTTACCACTGGACCCCTTTTCTTTGGGCTAAATTGTAGTACTTAAAGTTGATGGGGCACAGATTTAAGAAGTTTTGGCAAAAAGAAGCGAATTGAAAAGCAGAAGCCGGCAAAATTCGGGGCAAGGCAGCTCTGGGTAGTGGGAGGGCTCCTAGAAACATCTCATTGCCCTCCTTTCATGGCTCATGGGCCACAAACGCACCCCGCGTGCTGGCACTGGGCCCACGGCCTCACTTACGCTGATCATCTCATCATCTCGTTTCATCCTCACAAACCCCCTGTGAGATAGGTGCTATTATCTTGATTTTTCAAAAGAGAAAACTTCGGCTGAACTACCCAAGACCCGCGCATGGTGAGTGAGGAAGGCGGGAATTCACGCCAACAGCCTGAATCTAGAGCTCTCGCTCCGCCTCCCAGCTCGCCGCCTCCTGTGGGGCCCGAGAGAAGAAGTACGAGATGGAAGAACACGACTGAGAAGAAAACCCAAAAGCCATTCTTCTAATTAGCAGCTTGCTCTGTCTGGTTTTGCCTAGAGACTACCATCTGCCTGGGAATTATTTTCAGTTTTGCAATGAGATCGGAACAAGGAAGCACGCCCTGGATTGAGCTGTGTGACTCCACTGCCCGTGTGGTCCCTGGCATCCTGGCCGAAGATTACCTTTGGATGCTCAGCATCCCTAACAATTAAATGCCTAAAGTGAAAACAGCGCCATGTTATTACCATAAAATGACAAGGAAGAGAAACAGTGCACAATACTGGCAAGACTGAGATGAAACTGAAACCCGGATGCACTGCAGACAGCTTTCTCAATTGTGACCACCCTTTAGAAAGGCAATGCTGTCATATGTAAAAAGCCATTAAAGCAAATACACCGTTTGGGCCCATAATGCTGTTCCTTAGAATTCCTACTAACAATGAGAACATTTCAAACAATTAGAACATTTGTCTGTGTTTCTGCGGTATTATCTACAAGGGTGATTTACATTAAATGTACAATAGTAAATAGTCAAATATATTACAGGACTGAATAGAATATACAGAGATATCAAAGTGATGCTTATGAAGATTATGTAATCGATGTTTTCTCCCTTTTAAGGGAGAACAGAATACAAACGTATATGTGCACTATGATTACAAAGTATGGAGGCATATGGATGCTTATGGGCCCAGACTGGACTGGGACGTGGGCCAGACACAGTTGCATGAAGTGGCAGGTGCAGGCACTGGGTCGTGCACACCGTTCCCATGTCTAGGGTCTGTCTGCTCTCCCCACTGAGTGCGTGGACACTGAGTCCAAGAGTATTTTTATTTCTTTTTCCTGTTGTGATGCTAGTATCTGTTCTTGCCTTCCCGGCACCCATACCTCCTCCTCCGACTTCCCCTGGAGGTGCGTCCTCTCCCCCACTGGAAGGTCTCAGGTGGGACAGTCCAACAAGATGCTCCCATTTCCTCCAGCCAAGAGGAGGGTGGAAGACACAGCTCAGACTTCCAGATTTCTCTCTCCAGGAACTTGGATCTTGATTGCAAGGGTGCAAAGAAGGAAAATGGCCATGGCCGACAGCTCGGTTTGGAGGCAAGCTCAGTGTGTACCATTAGGGACCGGGTAAGCTTGGGAGATGCAGCTTCAGGAATATTCTCACAGCATCCTTGGAAGATATGAAATGCTTTATGATGGAAAAAGAAACAAACGCACCATTTAACTGGCATGCAATTCATTAACTTGCAAAACAAGGCTAGACGTTGCACGTGGCTATAGCCATATTTAAAGATGTACACCAAATGCATTGGGTGGAAGGGAGCCCCTGCTTAGGGAGGTAAATAGCAGGGAGAAAAAAGGAACAAAAACAAATGAAGAGAGGGATTTTACAGAGACCAAAATGACCGTGTGACAGGAACTGGGGACACTCCATTTCCACTACCTGCATGAAAGTCAGAAGAAAAGAAGCAAGTAATTCCTTCTTAAATAAGTTGGGATTGTTTCTATTGTTTGCAACCAATTAAAAAAACAAAACAAAACATAGTGGGTAGAATTTTTTTTAACGCATTTTAAATTCAGAAGAAAAATGTATTCTTTCGGCTCAAACTGGAGCTCAAATTGTGAAACCAGACATTGAACACGGGGACGTGTCTCTTCAATACATCTCGCAGCCTATGGAGCCCCGTCCTCCCTCAACAGAATAACCGAGGACACGCATTACTCTGATGCTCCCCAAGAATTATTTGGTGGCTTGTAATTTAGGGGTAAAAGCTCCCATTTTTGCTGATGGAATTACCAAGCCTTTGGTGGCTGAGCAGTAAATGCCATTGGATGTCTGCTTTCTCTTCCAAAACTCAAAAAGAAACCAATCTGCCCCAATTCAAAAGACAGTTATTAATTAATTCTGTGGTTCCGCATTTCACGTGTGATTTTTGCTGTGTCCGAGTCTCGCTTTTTCTATTTTTGACTGTTTGGGGTTTTTTTTTTGCCTCGATGCAGGATTAACAACAGAGCCTGCTTTCGTCTTGTTCTAAGTAATACTATCTAAACAGTGATGCAGTGATTTGCTAGTCATTTTTTTGTGATACACATTAAGACACAACTATGTTCATTCTGTCCTAGTTGAAACCATCTCGATGCTTCTACTTTGTGAAACTAACGTAATCTTTTTAAAAGCTGTAATTTTTGTTTCCAAATGCTCAGCAAATGATTCAATAACAAGTCATGAAAATGCACACTGTGGTTACGTTCAGTGGGTATGAAAAGAGTTGAATGAAGGAGGCACATGAGAGGTTTCTGGAGGGCCAGACCGTGGTGTCTTGACCAGGATGGAGGTTACAGGGATGTGTGTCATAACTTGTTAAGCTGCGCAGTTATTTTACGTGCTTTTCAGTATGTAGGTTAGACCCTGATACCCTACAACAAAAAGGCTTTTTGAAACTCACGCGTCATAATTCTGTTGTGTTTCCTCTCAAGGAAAAGTATATGGGACAGCAATTCCCGTGAGGAACTCCATACTTCCATTTTTCACTTATTCTCTATAAAATTGTAGTTGGGAAAGCCAAGTCATTGAGAAGTCTTGGTTCATCTGGAACATTAGTTAAACTTGTGGAGATAGAAGGCAAAGAAGATAAATCAAAAGAGGACGCGGCAGATGGGGTTGTGTGTTGGAAAGGAGGCTATATCGGTTCTCTGTCGTACCTTTAAAAAATGTGGGTTTTTATTTCTCTCTCTCCACTAACACAGAATCCCGTGGTTGTCTCATGTCTAAAGCTTAAAAACTAACAAGGATTTCAGGCCGAATCTTACTTCTGTTGACATCTCTAATTCCCAGATGAGAAATGCTTATCTGTTTTTTCCTGAGTACACTACTTCAATGTGATTAATCTCACAGAGAAAAGCAAGACCGTGGGTGTTTTTGGCTGCGGGTCACACATCCTCCACAAAGACCAAAAGGCTTTTTCCAGGGAACAGACACATCTACCATCTACCCCGTGAAGGCAGATAACCAAAGAGTGAGGCAAACTATACCTTCCAGAAAAGTTTAGGCTAGGAGCATCAGCAAACTATAGATATTCTTGTCTCCAGCTCCCTGACATTATTAGTAAAGTTCCAGAGAGGCAGAGAGAGAGAGAATGAGAGAAAGAAGACCCTTGCTATGGCAGTTGTCTAACTGGCATGGAAACTGCAGCTGACATCTCCACACCGACGTGAGAAGTTCAGAAACTCCCGTTAATTTTGTCATAAACCGATTAGAGCTGGCACATACACCCAAGGGTTTCAGTACTTAGAGAGACATTCAGTAGCCACTCAAATCTCAATGGTTTCCCAGTAAAACCCATTGGGAAATCCTTAATAAGTTCACAACAAGGTGACATTTGAAACTCCCCGCGGTCTCATATTTATCCACACACATCCAGAAAAAAAGGAAAAGATGAAGCTTAGCCAAGAGAAAGTGCCAACACCCATTCCTGGGATCTCTTGCTTGTTTCTAAGAAATAGGCTCCAAGAGCCTTGTAAAGGCTGACCATCCGGCCACTGGAACAGGACAGAGGTCGGGGGGAGTCGCTTCGCTTTCCCAAATCAAAAGGGGGGAAAGTAAGTGAGAAAATCTGCCGAGTTCAAACATTCCTTTAAACCCCACAACTTTAAATACGAAATGTGTTTCATGGCTGCCATCTTGAAAAACATTAGTTTGCCAAAGGCGGCCTTTGATTCCCATTTGGGATGGAAACGCTTGCAGATAATCCATTGAAACAGGTCCGGCACAAAGGCCTTTTTGCAACAATCATGGTGCTGTGAAGGACAACATTTTTGTGCGCAAAATAAAACATTTTAATGCGCTACAATCCATTACACATATAGCCCTCCATTTCCTTTCAGTAATTATTCATTAGAAAACATTTAACGTCACTGTGGATTTCACACTGGGCAGTCTGGACACAAAGAACAAGAGATGGCCCATTTATAAGGGGCTGGGGCCTTCTTTTCTAATCTGAGAAACTCCAGGGAGGTGGGGCCCGCAGGACACAACAGGCCGGCTAAATTGTGCGGTTAACGGCCAAAGGCCCCCTGCCTACTTTGACACTCATTTAAAGATGACAGGGAACAAAAGAGATTTGTTCTGTGCAACCCTTTCTGGCTACGCAGCCTACATCAGCTCCGCACATGAAACCGCCCGATATTTTATTCCACCTGCCATCTCCCTCCCGCCTTCATCGACTCTCTCCTCTGCTACTTTGCTAGTTCCCACTTTAACACAAAGAGACAGGTAAAGAATATCGTTAAAAGCGGTCCATTCAGCATGTCAGCTTTCATAATACAATTGCCTGTCAGGTTCCCTATGAGCTATGAGGCGCTCAGGCGTCTGGGTTCAGGCCAGAAACCCGGCCCGCAGTTCGGTTAGTTAGCAGGGCAGCTCCCCAGCCACCTCCCACCCTCAGACACCAAAAACCATCTTTAATAACAACAGTCTGAAACATTTGCTACAACAGCGAGGGACCGCACGCCAATGCCTGGTGGCCTGTATGTGTATTCCTTTAATGCCTACATTTCAAAATTTGGCTAAAAACTCAGAGGCAAAGACCTAGAAGCCCATTAGCAGGAGAAGGTGGGAAATATTTATCTTATAGCCGCTGTTTAAAAGGTACTCAACAGGGTAAAATAGTTTAGTACCCAAGAGTCCTTCCCTAAATTTATAGAAAAAAAAAAGAACCCAATCTTGAAAATCTTACCAGATTAACGGATGTAGCTAATCATATGGGAACATGTACAGATCTAAAACACTTCTGGTGTGGTTGCGATTTGCATACTGCTGGCCGAGTATATACCACTTAATCATGCTTCAAAATACATTGGTAAGAAACCAGTGAGCGCAAATAGGCATCGACTTTCACACATTCTCAAAAACGACTCATATCACTGTGTTGTTTTTCCTTTTATGACAGTCCTGATGTTTGTATGTTACACTTGCTTCTGATGATTATTCTGATGTGTTATAGAAAACTGCTTCTCATCATAGAGTCAAACAGCAAGAACACACTAGATAAGATCAGTGGGTACTCAAGGAGAAAGCAAGTTTCATAATGAAGCCAGCTGTAGAAGCTCGGCCAGCGGTCCATGAAATCCTAAAAACAAAACAGTTTTGATGCTCTATGTTAGACAAGAGCGAAATACAGCCCACGGTCCCAGTCCAGACAGCTGCCATTTTTGTCGCAAGCTAAGGATGGTTGTACATTTTTAAATGGTTGGGAGAAAAGTCAAGAGAATATTATTGCATGACATGAGAAAATTACATGAAATTCTCATGTCAGTGTCCATAAATATTTATTGGAACACAGCCACCCTGATCATCTGTGTGTGTCTGTGGCTGCTTACGTGCTACCACAGGGCTGAGCAGTTGCAACAGAGGCTGCATGGCCCACAGCCTAAAATGTTCACTATCTGGACATTTATAGAAAAAGTTTGCTGATCCTGTTTAGCACACATTTCACTTTTCCTTAAGGAATCAGACTTCTGAATCAACGGTGTTTAAAAACTGTACACAGCAAGGGAAACAAAGTGGAATTTCAAATATAATCCTTTCCAAAATCAGTGTTTAATGGTTTACGAGACATCCCTCAAATTTGGATTGGGATATTCCTTAATTAAGATCTTCTTTATACTCTGCATTGTTAAATGTTGAAAAATGAGATCATTAAGAAGTAGAGTGGAGATGTTAACTTTCCAAACCCATGGTTGCTTCCTCGCTTGCCAGACACAAACCGGAAATTAACTGTGCAAACAGCAGGTAGCCGTTTTTCGCATCAAACTTAACGAATGTTTGTTCCACGGATGGACAGACACGTCTAGCTCTCAAGAAGCCTTTCTGAAGGTGCCGTCCGCAATTCTGAATGATGGTACTCAGTGGCAGCGAAAATTTAAACCAAACACGTATCAAGAAAGAAAACGTGGTCTGCTGTGTTGATTCAAGGGGTCTTAGCTGTGAAACTGACAAGGATCAAACGTGAGAGAGAAAGGCATTCTAACTTTGCGAGGTTTTAGGTATCTGATTTGCTCAACACGGACGGCTCAACGGTTGAAATGAGGGGCTATCTTTCATCTAACGACAAGAAGACTGTTGGCGTTTGATTATCCAACTGCAGCCTCTTAATCACTACTGAATGAGTATAATTATGAATATCGGCAAACACAATAATGCTTCTAAATTACCTTCGGGATTACATGGTCTCCTAGCAAGAATTAGAACAACCCACAGAGTCTTAATTGCCCCATGGGAGTTGCAGGTGGAGAAAAAATTTGCAGTTACGTAGCCATATTTTTCAGCTCAGAGGACTAAGTCTCGCATTTGATATTTTTTATCCTCTGAGCTGAAAAATATGGCCATGTAACTGCAAATTAAATGCAAGGCCTAGACTTCTCCTACTATCCAACAATAAATAAATAAGTTAAATCAAGAAATATTAGACAAAAGATCTTTGGAAGTTTATAGCAGTTTTCTTCTTCCTTCATACACATTCTTTTTTTTTGAAAAAATTGAGACATAATTGACATACATTATACTAGTTTCGGGTGTACAACATAATGGTTTTATTTTTGTATATATTGCAGAATGCTCGACACACTAAGTCAAGGTAACATCCGTCACCATACATAGTTAAAATTTTTTTTTTCTTGTGATAAGAGCTTTTAAGATCTACTCTCTTAGCAACTTTCAAATATACAATACAGTATTATTAACTACAGCCACCATATTGTACATTATATCCCAGGACTTATTTATAACTGAGAGTTTGTACTTTTGGACTCTTTTCACTCATTTTGTCCAACCTCCATCCCCCCACCTCTGGCAACCACCAATCTGTTCTCTGTATCTATGAGTTTAAGTTTTTTTGTTTTGTTTTGTTTTGTTTAAGATTCCATCATACAGTATTTGTCTTTCTTGGTCTGACTTATTTCACTTAGCATAATGCCTTCAAGGTCCATCCATGTTGTCACAAATGGTGAGAGTTCCTTCTTTTTAATGGCTGAATACTATTCCATTGTATATATACACCACATTTCTTCATCCATTCATCCGTCAATGGACACTTGAGTTGCTTTCATGTCTTGGCTGTTACAAATAATGCTGCATAGAACATGCGGGTGCAATATACCAGTTTTAAATGGAGGATTACTTTTACCCTTTCCTGAAGTCTGCAGAAGTTTCCTGAAGCCTTGTTTCCCTGAGTTTGTAGATGAACCGATAAAAGAGGCATTTTTTTTGCCTTAAGGAGAATCTTCCTGGCATCCTCGGCTCTCTTTCTCTTGAACAAAAGATATTTCATGGTCTGGGAGCCTTGCAAACACTCAGCAGAAATTGGATATTGACCATGAATTATACCGAAATCTGTTTGGACAACAAATGCACGAGTGTGGCCTGGAATTTTCCCAGGTTTTTATTTTTCCGCCCCAGTCCATATCCCTTTGGGGCAATGAGGAAATTAACAGACTTCGTACAGTACACAACTTTTCAACGTGGCTTTTTAAGGATTCCCGATCCAGGAAGGGGTATTTGAATAACACTCGGGTAACAATGGCTGCGACCTCCAGCACGCCTAGAAATCACTTAAACCTGAGGCTGTGGTTCCTCAAACTTTGACAAGCAGGAGAATCCCCTGGTGAAGCCGGGAAGATGCAGAGGGTGGGCCCGGGAATCTGCACGTTTAACAGGTACGCTGGGCCATTCCGATGAGGGTAGCCCAGGACCACAGTTATAACTCTGCTTCTCAAAGTGCGGTCCGTGGACCCGCTGTACCAGCATCACTGCGGAGCTTGCGGTAAGGGCAGAATCTCAGGCCCCACCCCAGAATACCGAGTCAGAATCCGCATTTTAAGATCCGCAGATGATTCCTATGCACTTCACTGTTCGCGTAACCCCAATGTCGGTAAGACCCCCTGATCTAGAGAAAAATTTACAGTGAAGAAAGATTGAAAGTCAGGGGAAACCCTCATTCCGCTGAGGCAGCATGAATGTGAAAACAGACAGAAAACTCCATCCAGCACTGTTAGGTTGAAAAGGGGCTCACAGAACAGGGAGGCAGGAACAAAGACAGGCGGGGCGGGCTCCTGCCAGCCCCGGCCGCTGGGAGCTAATTTGGCTGTGCAAATTACAAGTCCAATTTTTCTTTCTTTTTCTATAACTAGAACTTATTAGAGATTTTTCATCTCGAATGCCAGCCAGGTTATTTCTCTTTCATGTTATTGAACTCGCCAGGCAGCACGGGCTCCTTTTTCTTTTTTTCTTCTTCTGGGAGGTGAATCATAATGGCCTAATTTCAGATTCACAGAAGGAAATGTTAGGTAGACACCGGGACCAAAAAGACACCACCAGGCTTTAAGATTCCTCTTCCTAGAGAAACACACCTTTTCTGCCCCAAATTTGTAATAAAAAGCAAAATGTACAAGCTCCTTAGCCATACATGGGATAAACTTACTGGAAATAGTCACTCCACTAAGGATAGGATTCTTGAGCACCGGCCCTGGCAAGGGGTACCCGGGGCATCTCAGGCTGGAATTTCTAGCTTCTTATGGGGAGAGAGAAGAGGCACAGAAAAAGAGCTCGCACAGGCTGCCCTTGGGGACAAATATACAAGAAATAAAGAAGAATGTGTACAGTTTTTTTTTTTTAAGATTTTTTTTTTTTTCCTTTTTCTCCCCAAAGCCCCCCGGCACATAGCTGTATATTCTCCGTTGCGGGTCCCTCCAGCTGTGGCATGCGGGACGCCGCCTCAGCGTGGTTCAATGAGCAGTGCCATGTCCGCGCCCAGGACTCGAACCAACGAAACACTGGGCCGCCTGCAGCGGAGTGCGGGAACTCAACCACTCGGCCACGGGGCCAGCCCCGAATGTGTACAGTTTTTAAGAATTTACTTTTCCGTATTTTGCTGTGAACACTGAATAGTTTATGATGAGTTAGAGTCAGGAGCTGAGGATAAAATGTTTACTAAATAAGCAACTTCCCCCATGGATATAACTCTTTCAAAATGGTATCTTTTCCCTTTTTTGTATGATTATAAAAGAATTACACATTCATTTTAGACATTCTGGAAAAATGCAATAAAGAGAATAAAAATCACCCATAATCCCACCACTTGAAAACTAGCACTATTTTCATTTGGGAATATTCCTTCCAGTTTTTCCCTCCCTTGTGCATATGTGTACATGTGAAAATATTGGGATAATGCTATATATATGGCTTTATACATATATATATCTTTTGTGTGTGTGTGTGTGAGGAAGACTGGCCCTGAGCTAACATCTGTGCCAATCTTCCTCTATTTTGTATGTGGGACACTGCCTCAGCTTGGCTTGATGAGTGATGTGTACGTCCTCACCCAGGATCCAAACCTGTGAACCCCAGGCTGCTGAAGTGGAGTGTGTGAACTTAACCACTCAGCCACTGGGCTGGCCCCAATATGGTTTTATATTTTTAAAATAACATGATTAATCCTCATAAATTAAGAACAACACTTTAAAATATCATATAGTGTGAAATCATCTGGATTCGAAACAGCCAGAATTATAAGGTTAGAAATGAAAATTCAGCCAGCAGTTAATTTCCCAGTAAGGTCTGTGGACAGCAGTGATACTGTTTGAGTCTTCTGGTCAAGTACCCCTGCTTAAAGTATTCACACTAAGGACAGGAATTATTTGCATCAGTAAATGTCAGCTTTTAAAGACTCTATTAAAAGTGGAATTATGAGCAGAGCCAGGCTTCCGTGATGACAGGGGATTTACCCCTGAAAAGAGGAAAAACCTTCATTTCCTGAACCGTATTGGCAGTGCCTTCCACTAAACAAGTAAAACAAACTCTGAAGCAAAGAAACAGAAGAAAGCTCATCCGATGGAACTCTGATTATCTAGAAAACTATAGCGGAGGGAAAATAGAGTTTCATTTTCTCTAAATGACAGGGAGGGAAAAAAGCATGCCTTGAAACAACTTCTCCGCCCAATAGAGAATCTTCCACATTAGACGGTGCTCGAGTCAAGCAGAGATAAAATGAAATAATTTTGTGGAACCTGCTGAAACTACCGTTGGAAATGTTGACTCTAGAATCTGTATATGCAACTTAAGAAACAAATGATCACACTGGAAATGTGAGTGATTCACAATCAAAATCATAATTACAGGAGCTTTCTTCTTATTTTTCAAATGAACACAGCAGCTGATCAACCAACCAGCAAATATTTTCTGAGCGTCTACTGTACGCAAGGCATTATGGGAGGCACCTAGTCCCCAGGAACTCACAATCTCCTTACAAAGAGAAGACGATTATAGGAACAGTGAACAGGACAAGAGTCCTGGACTCGATGCCTAATCTTTTAAATGGCTTTTACACAGATGCCAATAAAAAACGGTTAATTAGGAAGTCACTTCAAATAGTGTCATAAGTTCTTGCTGCAAAACTATGCATGATTTTGCTTTTCTTCAAGATTTCAGTGTAAAATGCTTATTTTGTGAGTCAAAGGAGAAGGTAGCATAATGGAGGTTGCCTGGAGGAAAGCGTTCGTCCGAGTGTTTATAGAAGTAATACAAAAACACACCGGCCTGGTTTCGATGCAGCATTGCCCTAAAAATAAGCCCTACCAAAATCAGTGGCAAAATTAAAAATGAAGTATCAGAAGTAAGATCCAAGAGGCCGCTGATGTAACCCAATTATTCTCTGAAGCCGACATATTAATCGGACGCCACTGCACCTCTTAGTGAAACTGCCTCCTAACCGAACATGAGAATGAGTCTATTAAAGGCTTAATGAGCTTAATTAATTAGCACTTAAGACACTCAGGGTAAAAATAATTACTCTCAATTGTGGTGGTTTGTTCCACGAATCTACAGATATGATAAAACAGCATGGAACCATGCATGCACGTCGTACCAATGTCACTTGTCCTGGTTCCGATATGGTATCATAGCTATGTAAGAGGCAACCATGGAAAGACACCGCTGGGTAAAGGGAACGTGGGACCTTTCTGTGCTATTTTTGCAATTTTTTGTTGAGTCTATATTTTAAAATTAAAAGTTTAAAGAAATTATCTATTGCCTTTTGACTCTTTGATGTGTTATAAAGTCACAAAAATATATAAAGTCGTGAAGATATATTTGAACCAGGGCCAAGTACTTATTATTTGAAACATGGTGGAAGCTATCCTTTATAAATATCGAACATGGGTGTAAACCATGAGTCGTTTCCTCATTATCTGAGAGGGAAACTTTCTGATTTCTGACAAAGCCCCACAACCCAACTAACTTGGAGAAAGAGGCAACTACCCACATGGTTTTTGTAAAGTGAACTTTTGAATGACTCACCCATGAACTAAATATGCCAACATGGGGATGATGCCCGATCAAGGGGCATGAAGCCAGTGCTCAGGTCACATCAGCATCATTATCCATGTTGCTTCCTTCACCAAAGGCAGCTCCCGCTGACGTCATTTCTAGATGTCTCCATCTCTAATATTACCAGGTAAGGGTTTGGGTTTTTTTTTTACTTTTTATTTTGAAATAACTACGGATTCACAGGAAGTTTAAAAACTAGTACAGAGAGATTCCATGTACCCTTTACCCCAAAGGTAACGTAACTATAGTACCAGGAAATCAACATTGGTACAATCTTCAGACTTCATTCAGATTTCACTCGTTTTCACATGCACTCATGTGTAGTTCTATGTAATTTTATCATGTGTGGATTCACGTAACCGCCATGACAATCAAGATGCAGAGTTTCTCCATCATCCCCAAGGATGTGCTACTCTTTGTGGTCACACCCACCACCCGTTCGCTAACACCTGGGAACCAGTCATCTGTTCTCCATCTCCAGAATCATGTCATTCTGAGAACGATACTTAAATGAAGTCATACAGTATATAACTTTTTGAGGTTGTCTTTTTTCACTCAGCGTAATGCCCTTGAGATCCATCTACGTTGTTGGATGTATCAATAGTTTCTTTTTTGTTATAGAGTAGTATTCCAGTCAAATAATGTTTTACCAAGGGAATCTGGGGATTAATTCATAAGTTAAAGAAGGATAGCTTCCTTCATTCTTTAAAAAGTATAACTTTGTTTTTAGTGCCCTGGAGTCAATTCCAAACCATAGCGACCCTCTGATCAGCAGAGCGGAACCCTGTCCGGTCGCTCACCTTCTGGCCCTGTTTCAGACTATGCTCCACTGCTGTTCACAGGGTTTTCATGGCAAATTTTTTTGGCAGTGGGTGGGCAGGTCCTTCTTCCTAGTCTGTCTTAGTCTGGAAGCTCCGCTGGAACCTGTCCACCATGGGTGACCCTGCTGGTATTTGAAATACTGGCGGCACAGCTTTCAGCATCACAGCAACATGTAGCCACCACAGTGTGACAATCGACAGACAGATGGTGTGGTTCCCTGACGTGGAAACGAACCTGGGCGGAGGTAGTAAGAGCACCGAATCTTAACCACTAGACCACCAGGACTGGCTAAAAAGGAAAACTACATACAGATAAACCTGCATGTACACTTCTACATGAATTTCATATGACCATGACGTGGAAAACGCCACCTTTGACCTTGCTTGAGGACAGGCCTACCTGTTGCATTCCCCCTGTAAGACGTGTTCCGTGGTGAATGCTCTTCCAGTCACTCCAATTATTTCTCTGAGTGAATCACGCTTCCTGGAGTTACTATTCTGAGATGTAATGCAGGAATGGCAGGTAAAACCAGGAGCTCTGGGCGTTCAGATCCATTTCCAGTCAAGGACAGTGCCACTTTCAGTTACCCGTTGCCAAGGTGACAGTATTAGGTGCTATAGAAATGGATCATTGACTGAATGGATCGATGACAGGCTGTAGCTAGAGTTTCTTCATTGTGCCTAGGGTTTCTGTGGCCGGCTACTAAATTATTCTAACTACATATACAAATGCTTCTATAACTTCTTTGGCTATCTAGAAAAGGAGAAATAATCCTTCAACAAATAATGTTTTCTAAATAGACAATATGTGAGATGGCTATACAGAAAACTCCCCAAAAAACAGAAAAAATTGTCTTTCTAAATCTTTACGCCTTTAATTAACTCCTGGAAAAAGGCAATAGCTTTGACACTCAACTTCTGTCTTTCATTGTCCCAGGAGAATTTTTTCATTGTCCACCTGCCAATGAAAACAGCTGTTTCAGCTTCTGAAAGTCATCATTACCTGGAACAATTTGGAGTTCTCACATCTAAAAGTAAACACGATTTATCCGGGATAAAAAAGAAAATGTACAAATAGTCTTACATCTAAGGGCCAACATGTTACCTACGATTTTCTTCACCATCAGGTCACCATTTATTATTTAAGGCCCTACTTGTGCTGCCCAACACAGTAGCCACTAGCCCCATGTGGCTATTTAAGTAAAATTTAAAATCAGTTCCCCATCGCACCAACCACATTTCAAGCAGTCAATAGTCACAGGTGGCCAGTGGCTACCACATTGGACGTCGAAAATATAGGCCATTTCCATAATCACAGGAAGTTTGATTGACAGCATTGCTCTAGACCAGTTTGAAATGAATTGGTAACACCCCACGCTTCGGTTCTAAATCATCTCACGTTCCCCAACCAACAAAAGGGGGGCATCTAAAGATCATCTTAAATAAAATTTTCACCAAACAAATTCAGAATCTTATCCATGAGCCTAGTTCTCTCTCCGTGCCCACTGGAGACCCAGCTGGTACTGCCATTTAGATAGCTCCTGGTAGAAGAGAGGGCACCAGAGTGAGGCCACCTTCCAGTCATATTACCTTGGATTCCATGGTGCATGGAGGGAGAGCGGGTTGTTAATTATTCCTCTGGAGCCATTCAAAATGTGCTTCCCACTGCTTTATGATCCTGGACGCATGATACTCAGTCTCAAGGTAGAAAGCGATTCTAGCTCGCTGGGCGGAGCAGCATTAATAATTCATCGTGGGAGGCGGTGACTACATCCTATGGCCACCCACCTGGGGGCACACGGGGCTGCCTAGGAGTGATAAGAACTCGAAACCAGACCTCCCTGCCTATTACGTTACAGCCACTGCTGATCTTTGATTAGCCATATTCCTGACAGGTCACCGACTATTCAAGTAGAGTCAGGACCCTCAGTGAGCTAGGCTACAGAAATAAAAATTCTCCGGACTTCTCAGCCAAGATCCAGCTGTGTCCTCAATGAATAAAAGCTGTCACCAGAGTCAACTAGACAGAGACTAGCTCCCACTCCACCCCTTAGTTTCCAAGACTTCTTGAAAGATGACCATTTTGACATCTTCTGGTATGTTCTTCCAGGGTTATTCCATGCTTAAAGATGTAGGTTTATGGAAGTACAAATATTAGTTAAAATACATGCAACGGGGAATACACAACATGGCCCTCTCTACTCCTAGCTTTTATTTTTTCCCTTAGTCTCTCTTGGTGGTTTTTCCATTCTCTTAATCCACCTCCAGACGCATACTGGCGCGGGGTTGGGAATGGCAGCAACACCTGGCCATCTGCAGAGAATTTACAAATAGTTACTAAAAGTCAGTCTGCTTTTTGTCATCACTAGGTACCAGCGATTCTAGACAATGTCGGTCATAAAATACTCCTCCCCCAAAAGAATCTTTTGTTGGTTCAAGTCTTAGATGGTCATAGCTCAACTATTTCTGTTGAGTTTTTTTTTTTAATTGTTTATTGAGTTAATGATAGGTTACAATCTTGTGAAATTTCGGTTGTACATTATTGTTTGTCAGTCGTGTTGTAGGTGCACCCCTTCACCCTTTGTGCCCACCCCCCACCCCACCTTTCCCCTGGTAGTCACTAATCTGTTCTCTTTGTCCACATGTTTAAATTCCTCCTGTGAGTGGAGTCACACAGAGATTGTCCTTCTCTGTCTGGCTTATTTCACTTAACATAATTCCCTCAAGGTCCATCCATGTTGTTGCAAATGGGACGATTTTGTTCTGTTGTACGGCTGAGTAGTATTCCATTGTATACGTATACCATATCTTCTTTATCCAATCGTCCATTGATGGGCACTTAGGTTGCTTCCACATCTTGGCTATCATAAATAAGGCTGCAATGAACATTGGGGTGCACAGGACTTTAGGAATTGCTGACTTCAAGCTCTTTGGATAGATACCCAGTAGTGGGATAGCTGGGTCGTATGGTAGCTCTATTTTTAGTTTTTTGAGGAATCTCCATACTGTTTTCCATAGTGGCTGCACCAGTTTGCATTCCCACCAGCAGGGTATGAGGGTTCCTTTTTCTCCACATCCTCTCCAACACTTGTTACTATTTGTTTTAGTTACTTTTGTCACTCTAATGGGCATAAGGTTATTTCTGTTGAGTTTTAATAATGTATATGTAAGCTTCAAATTAGCACATTTTGTTGATTATTCTTTAAAAAGTGTTGAATTCTACATAGAAGTTAATTTGGAAAATTCCTGGGTCCATAGTCATCCATTCGACAGCACGATCCTATAGAATTAAAACTGAGATCACTGTGGGCGCCGGCATTGCCTCTGGTGCCCATCGGAGCACGTATTCCTGAGCTAAAACGGTAGGTTAGGAATAACGGTAGCTGTATGCGTTTTTTCTTTTCAGAGTTATCTTTTTCTTATGTGAAGTTTTAAATGAAATTAACCAGTCATAAAAACATTTATGAAGAGTCAGAATCAGTCTTGAACACCAACCTTTAAAATTGTCCCTTGAAGATCCTCACACAGAAGTTGTGTGAAAGCCACTAAATATGGCTTCTTTACGGAGAAAGCCACTAACCATGCAACAGCAAAATGTAAGGATATGGGTGTATACATATACATAGAGAGAGAGAGAGAAAAGAAGAGGAAATCAAAATGAAAGTGTTTAAATGCCTTAGTCGTTTTCACCAACTGGAGGATTGTTCTAAAGCAAAGGGCAAAATATCCTCAATGTCATGAAAGATTGACTATTCAAATGGACAACGGCCAGTCCGTATATAGAAACAGAACTCTGACCCACAACTTACAGCAACTTGCCCAGGAAACCAACCCATTACCTGTAACAAAGAGCCCAGGAAGCCAGCTTGCTATCCATCTCTGATAACAACCCAGGAAAGTCAAACAATAACCCCTGTATCTACCACTCAAAATGGCCAGGACTTGATTAATAACAGGCAGCTTCCCTAGTTTTTGTTTTGCCTTCCAACTTAGGACCAACCAGAGAAAGGCGAATGAGCTCCCCTAACCAATCCCGTAGGACACCACGCTTCTAGGTAGTCCACCTCCAACTTCCCCACACCCCATCAGGGCATCCCTGAAGCCTCACCCTTTTCCCCACTCCTTTGCCTGCCTGTGCATCTCCGCCAAATGGCCAAATGCACGTGATGGTGGCTGACTCCCTTGTCACAGTCATCTCTGAATAAGCAGACTGTGGTTATTCTCACTTGGTTGGTCTATTTCCACAATTGCTGTCCTTGAGCCATTTTCTCTGTTTTCTGCAGAAGAAGAAAAACTTCAGAAATTTTTACTGAATATAATGAATTCTCTAATAAATTGTTATAGTGGGAATTTTCAACTAAGGAGACATTTGAAAGCTGCAAGAATTGATCTGAAGAAACAAAGATGTGGACAATATTGCCATTTCTGGAATGTATTGTGAAAAGGAATTTTTATGAATCTCTACCAAATTTATCCTTATGTTGAAGACTTTTCCTAGCTATTTGTAGATCTGTTTCACATCTATCAAACATGCATATGCAAAGAAGATTCACATGACGAAGTCGTTGACAAATTTGCACATTTTAAGGCTTGAAAACAAAGTGTAATGTTATTACTGTGACAAATATGTAGGCATAACTTTTTTCCCCTTTTGTCAAAAAATACGTTCATGTAATTAAAAAGTACTAGTCTATTACTTATTTTTCCTATCGTGTACTAAAATATTTGTTTAGAAATTTTTTACTGGCATGATTTTATATACACAAAGTTCAATAAGACACATTTCGCTCTCTCCATTTCTTTTCTGACCATTGTTATTTGTTTCATGATTACTGAAAACAGTTTTGTTGTGTAGAAGACAGAAGTGTTAGAAATGATCTCTGCGGGTGTCAGATGCTCTGGGTGCACAGCTGTACTGTGTAAGGTTCTTCACGGCCATGTGGGTTTGATACTGGCCCTGATAGCAGCTCCTCAACATTAAACCCAGCATATATGGGATAAAATCAAAGTACTCATCCCATTTTCCTCTTACTCCCTGGCTTCCTGGCACCAGAATCCGCAATCCACCACGGAGGCAGACAACTAAGGACATCCACCTGTGGATTCCCTTATCTTGCCATCCTCATTTCCGCAGGCAGCCTCACAAGGCCAAACGTGGGCTGGTGGGAAAATGCCGATTAGTAAGGCCACAGGCTTCCCTTCCCTACAGGCAAGTGCATGCCTTGCAATCTTTAAAACCCCTGGCCTCCCATCTTTCGGGGACATGAGATGAGACGAATCTGAGGGCTCACTCTCATCTCCCGGCTGACATCACCTGAAATAAAAACGCTTCCTGGCCATAAGCCTGGTGTTCCAGTTTTTATTTGGCCCCTCTTTTTCTTAGCTTGAGTGGCCTTTTAGTTTTGGATACACACTGCTCCTAGATCAAACTCTGTGAAGTCCTGGGAGCCTTTTGTATCTATGGAGAGATCCGTGTGTATATTCATGAAGATCTCAGAAAACCCTTGCAATGCATCCCAACTTTCTACTGATTTAGAGAATGCATGTTTC
Source organism: Equus quagga (assembly GCF_021613505.1). Lineage (NCBI taxonomy): Eukaryota > Metazoa > Chordata > Mammalia > Perissodactyla > Equidae > Equus > Equus quagga. Next base: position 81,051,660 of record NC_060281.1, read on the forward strand.
AATTGGTCAGGATGCTACTCACTAAGAACTAAGAGTCAGATTGGGGGGGTTTGTCCTACGAAGAGAGTAAAACCTTATAGAGCCATAATAGTTCTATAATATGTTTATATATATGGTTGTACAACTCCGAATATATTAAAAACCATTGATTTGTACAATTTAAAGTGGCGAATTGTATGGTATGTGAATTGGATGGTGACTACAACTAACAGGACTCTGACACCTGGCGAGGGATCCTACTCTGGGGTGAGGCAGGCGCTAGATGTCCGTTCTGTGTGAATGGTGTGAACAGTCCCCATGAGGGCAGAAAGGCCTGAGACCCCGGGGGGATGCCCATGTGCAGTCACTCATGGACCCTTCAACAAATATTTGTTGAGAGCCTACTGTGTGCCATGTCCTAGGAATAAGGCAATGAACAAGATAGACGCAGTGTCTGACCTCAGGACGCTCACAGGTCAGCAGGGCCAGCAACGGGTGAGGTGAGGTGAGGTGAAGTGAGACGTTTAGGTAGGGGGTAAAATTTAAGAGAGAGTCAGAAAACTCAGTAATTTTCTTAGTCAACTTGGGCTGCCATGACAAAATGCCAGCGACTGGGTGCCTTAAACAACAGCAGTTTATTTTCTCACAGTTCTGGAGGCTGGAAGTCCAAGATCAAAGTGCCAGCCGATTTGGTTCCTGGTGAGGGCTCTATTCCTGGCTTGCAGAAGGCTGCCCTCTCCCAAGGTCCTCACGCAGCCTCTCCTCGGTGCGCGAACACAGAAAGAGAGAGAGCTCTCTAGTGTCTCTTTTTAGAAGGACACGAATCCTATCAGATCAGGTGCCACCCTTATGATATCACTGAACTTTAGTTACCTCTTTACAGACCCGTCTCCAAATAGAGTCACACTGCGGGTTATGGCTTCAACATATGACACAATTCAATCCTTAGTAGTAATCAAGATAATATTTTAATGCAATATTTTATAAGGCAAAATTAATGCAGAAAACCCATGATGAGGCACCACTGAGAGAGTGAAAAGACAACACTCTCATCTGGGAGAAAATATTTGTAAATAATACAGCTGGTAAGAGACTTGAATCCAGAATATATGAAGAACTCTTACAACCCAATAATAATAATAATAATAATAATAATAATAATAATAATAATAAAATAACTCAATTAAAAATGGCAAAGGGAGGCTGGCCCTGTGGTCAAGTGGTTAAGTTCGTGCACTCTGCTATGGCGGCCCAGGGTTCGCCATTTCAGATCCTGGGTGCAGACCTACACACTGCTCATCAAGCCATGCTGTGGTGGCGTCCCGCATGGAGGAACTAGAATGACTTACAACTGGGATATACAACTATGCACTGGGGCTTTGGGGGAAAAAAAAGAGGAAGATGGGCAACAGATGTTAGCTCAGGGTCAATCTTCAGGAAAAAAAATGGCAAAAGACTTGTCAAAGAAGATATGTAAATGGGCAAGAAACACATGAAAAGATGCTCAGCGTATTAGACAATAGGGAAATGCAAATCAAATCCACAGTGAGATATCACTTCACACCCATTAGAAAGGTGAGAATCAAAACGTTAGCTAATAGTAAGTGCTGATGTGGATGCAGAGAAATTAGAACCCTCGTACACAGCTGGCAAGAATGTAAAACGGTGCAGCCACTTTGAACAGTCTGGAAGTTCCTCAAACAACGAAACAGAGTTACCACATGACCCGGCAATTCCACCTCCTAAATAGGTTCCCAAGAGAAATTAAAACACATGTCCACGCAAAAACATATACGTGAATGTTCATAGCAGCGTTATTCATAACAGCCAAAAAGTAGACACTAGCCAGATGTCCATCAACTGATAAATGTGATATATTTATGTATTGGAACATTATTCAGCAATAAAAGGGAATAAAGTATTGACACCTGGTATGACTTGGATGAACCTTGAAGACATGCTAAGTGAAAGAAAGCAGTCACGAAAGACCACGTACTGTATGATTCCACTTGTATTTTTAGATACACGGATGGATATGAATTTAAAGAAAAATTAAAAGCCATTCAACTTGTCTGATACCTAAAACCACCTTTATGGTGGTTGTAAATGGTATAGGTCCCAGTCCAAGTGCAAAGCCGCAGAATCAGGGGGCTGATGGCATAAGTCCTAGTCTGAGTCATAAGACCCAAGATCCAGGAGCACCAAGGTTGAGGAAGGAGGAGATAAATGTTTCAGCTCAAGCAAAAAGTAAATTTGCCCTTCCTCCAGCTTTTTGTTCTCTTCAGGCCCTCAATGCATTGGATGAGTCCACCTGCATTAGAGAAGGCGGTCTTACTCAGTCTGCTGATTCAAGTGCTGATCTCTTCCGGAAACACCCTCGCAGACAGATCCAGACATAATGTTTTACCAGCTCTCTGGGCACCCCTTCACACAGCCAAATTGACACATAAAATAACCCATCTCGAGCTGGCCCGGTGACATAGTGGCTAAGTTCGTGCACTCTGCTGTGGCAGCCAGGGTTCGTGGGTTCGGGTTCTGGGTGTGCACCTACAAACTAGTTGTCAAGCCATGCTGTGGCAGCGTCCCATATACAAAATAGAGGAAGGTTGGCACAGAGGTTAGCTCAGGGACAATCTTCCTCACCAAAAAATATTTAAAACAAAAACCCATCAAACCTTATAAGAATCTTTGGAGTCAAACATTAATAACCAATTAGTTACACTAAAAAAATATATTAATCACCTCATTTTGCATAGGGCATGAGCTATAGATCTGAGAAACCAAGGAACTTGTCCAAGGTCACACAGCTAGTAAGTGTTGTTAGCAGGTAGACCTGCAAGCTGGTATTCTTAACTACCGCACTGGATGCTGGGAGAGGATAGCCAGTTCTCATTTAGCAGGTCCTGATAGAATCAGGACAAAACCTTCTAATGAATTTTTCTTCTTTTCGGTTCTGTTGTCTTTATACTTTAAAAAAGTTGAGCCCTCATTTTGCAACCATCTTAGTAATAATTGGATCAGGCTAGAATTCTCAATGGATACGGAATCCAGGGGAAGATTTTGATGAGGCGCAGGGTATCTTCCCACAGATTGCATATTAACCGAAAGGAGGAAAATGGTAATTACACAGTAGAGAAATCAGGCAACATCCTGGCTGGGTGTCAGAAGTCAGCATCACCAATGAGGGCCGAATGGACATCGTAAGCCTCCAGGTGTGATTCCTGAGAAGGATGCAACATCTCCTCTGGAGTATTGTGGCCCAGAATCCTAACCAGAGTCAAATCATGAGGAAATATCAGACAAACACAAGATGAGGAATGTTCTATCAGTAAAATGGGATGAGAGGAACTGTATTCTTCTAAAATGTCAATGTTATAAAGACAAGGAAGGCTGTGAAAAAGTTTCAGGTTAAAGGAGGTTAAAGAGACACACAACTAAGTGTAACACCCGACCCTAGACTGAATCCTGCTCTGGAGGGGAGAAAACACTAGAAAGGAGATGACTCAGGGGTAAAGGGAGAGCAAACAATAAAGCAAATGGGCTAAACTGGTAGCAATAGGTGAATCTGGGTCAAGGGTATACAGGTCTTCTTAGTCCTATTCTTATTCTTGCACATAAGCTTAAAAATTAAGAAACAAATATATAAAAATCATTCCTTCTTTGGACCGCACGTTTGGTTTCAGTATGTTTCTGATCACTAAAAGGCTAATTATATTGATCACATTTCTAAAGAAATTCCTAAAGATTCTAAACTATTTAAATCTTCCTTTGTTGGCAAAAAAAAAAAATCCCTTCCTCCTTCTCAATACCAATATACAAAATTATACCAAAAAATATAAAAAGATTTACTTCTTTTCCAAATGTTATTGTTTGCATCCTGGCCCTCACAGTCACCAGCACAATACCAGGCATGGAAGTAATCTCAAGATGTTGCTTTACAGATTCAAAGTTCTCTAAAGTATGATTAACACTATATAGATAAATGGTGTTACACCAATATAGAGTTTAGTCACACTGTGTGGCACACCGAGATACTGATGCTGTCCTTTATTTACATCTTTGAAATTTCACTCATTGTGGATTTTTGCATTAATTTTGATATTTTAAAATAATGCATTACAATGTTGTTTATCTTGATTGTTGAGTTTTTTGGTGATCCTTTAAATTTGAAATGAGTGGCTCACTTGCCTCATCCTAGTCCAGCCCTGCTGAAATTCAAAGCTTATGGTTTTTTAAAAAAAAATAAGTAGACAGAAAAAAAATTGCAAAATACTGGTAATGTTACATAGTTAGTAGGTTTATTTCTCATTTGTGGTTGATTCCTTTTAGGCTATGAAAAGAGCAATTCTGGACAATATTATCAAAAAAGGAAAGGAGTATTATATAACGCTATAAGAGATGCTTTCATTTGCCACAAAGTTTCCTAACTCAGTCAACCTCCAAAAGACCATGTAGAAATTGTGGACTAAGTGATATAGCATGAAAAAAAATAATAAAATGTCCATCAACTAATAAATGGATAAACAAATATGGTACATCCATACAATGGAATATTATTCAGCTATAAAGAGGAATGAAGTTCTGTACATGTGATAATGTGGATAAACCTTGGAAACATTACACTAAGTGAAATAAGCCAGACAGAAACAGCCATATATTGTAAGACTCCATTTATAGGAAGTATCCAGAATAGGCACATCCATAGAGACAGAAAGTAGATTAGTGGTTGCCAGCGACTGAGGGTAGAAGGCAAAGGGGAGCAACTGTTAATGGGTACAGGGTTTCTTTTTGAGGAGACGAAAATGCTCTGGAATAGTGGTGATGGCTGCACAATTTTGTGAATGTACTAAAAGCCTCTGAATTGTACTCTTTAAAGGGGCTAATTTTGTGATATGTGAATATCTCAATAAAGCTACTATTAAAAACAAAAGATTAACAACAAGCAGGGAAGAAAAAATAACCATGGAACTAACCAGCATGCTAACTATAAGAAGAGATGGAAATGTTTGTCAATGAACCAGAGGCTCCTAGGTACACACGCAAGAAAACATCCTGCTGAAACCAGGAGGGAGCTTGAGGTGGTGAAACGTGCAGTGGCTTCAGCTGGCGTTTTCAATGGATCTAGTCCCGGCTTTGTTGATTGTTTGAACTTTTTCAGTTGTATTTTCTCTTCTGCAAAAATCTGGCTAATATCTACTTCCCAGGGTTTATAGGGTTCATGAGGTCACATACACACAGGTCTTAATACTCTGTAAGGGACAAAATTTCCCCCTTTAAGAGGGGGTCAAGAGGCCCATTGGGTTTATTTTTGGAACTATAAATATGTTCTACCTACATGAAGGGAAAATAGTGTCTGTGCTTGTAGAATTAATGCCTGCCAATCTGACATTACTTTCCTCTTCATCAGTAAGCATCCATTGAGTATCCACGGAACAAAGGGTGCCAAGAGACAAGTTCCTCTCGTTTGTTAAAAGTTGGAAAATACGTCTACAGTCGCTCAGGAACAACTCGGGAAGATCTGTGACAAGTTCCTGCGCTTTATATGGCGAATTTGTCTTCAAAAGACCTGGCACCAATTCTGACATATCTACTGGAGACAAAAAGATTTCGGAAAGAATCTCAAACACAAGACAGTGGCAGAAAATCTCTACCAGGTTAAGCTGGGTGAGTGCTACAGAACAACACCAAATAGCAAGCATTAAGAGCAATTTAAACAGAAGCAACTCCTTTCGAGCTTTAACGCAGGAGCGACATTATAAAACTGAGTGCAGGAGGGAGAAATCATCATCGCGTGGGAACCTAAGGAACTGACCCCTGCCATGAGGACCTTTCACATTCCATGGAAGGCCCGCCCTGGCCTCTTTCTCTTTTCTGAAAGGTCTAAAAAGTATCCCTAAGGAGGCAAAGCCAGTAAAAGCTGCTACTAAAGTTCTCTTCCCAGGGCGGTCTGCTTTGCTCACAAGCTCTTGGCTCTAAGGAGGGCCCAGGTTCTGTGTCTAGATGTTTGGCAAGGTGTCTGGGGACTTCAGAGACCCCCGCTGACCGTGGGCACACACTCTCAAGGGATATGACCCATGCCCAATCTCAGAACTTCTACCTCCAGGGGGAGCAAGTCCTCCAAGGGCCTTTGGAGGGCAGTCAAGCTTGTCAAAGTAGGAATCATTTTCCGCCTTGCATTGTTAAAATATGGTGAAAGCTGGGACAACCGAGAACTCGATAGCGGAAACAGACATTCCTGTGGGTTCTCGAAAATGAGTTTCCTACTTGAGGCGCTGACTGATGACTTAGCAACATCAGGAGAACCATAAAGAAACACAAAAGCATGGGATACGCGAAGGATGATCTATTTTATGCTAAATTGGAATAATTAGCAAGCGTGAGTCCCTTTAAACAAGGAAAAATTTATCCATGGCCTAACGCCACGGCCAAAGCAGCACTGAAATGATAGTTAAGTGAGCAATCTGCCAAATTACGTCCAGTATTACAATATTCATTCATTTTGAAAGAAAAACTTGCACTTCTAGTACTCCCGTGCTAAAACAAAATAAAACAAAACAAAACAAAAAATAACCTTCTGACATAACCTGGACAGCCCCAATTCAAATATTATTTTTCGTTTAGCAACCCAAAACTACAGCCATAAAGCTAGGTGAAACAAAAGCCTGGAAAATAGTGTGATTTCCTGGAAATCCCACAATGCAATTTCACTTTGAACTTGCCGGCAAATATCCAGGCATGATCCGCATGAAGCTGGGTGGCGTTTACTTCTAGAATGATGGGCCCCAATTAAAAATAATGAGGCCTGTCTGCAGCCGCCAGACCCAATTAGAGATAATGAGGACTGATAGCTCCTGAAATAGATTCATTTTTCTCTGATAGACGAATTGGGACAGGGGTCTTGGTAGGGGTCATTGGGATAGGGCTGACAACAAAGCCTGGGTCACTGAGGCTTAAGAAGCCCTTACGAATCCAGTTATTAAATGAGGAAGTAAGGACAACCCCGTGAGACGTTCATCCATCAGCCACTTACACTTTGCCCATTCACATCCACGTCGTTAGCCAAACGGTGTGTCTGTTGATATTAAAAACTTTTTAAATAATGACCATACCATTTAAATGATTGTCTAAAAAAATACTGAAAATGTATGGCTGACTTCACATATGTGTGTGTGTGTTTGTGTTTGCGTGTATGCACGCACATACTCTGTATTTGAAATCACCGTAGACTGACAGAAAAGTCGCAGAGACACCACGGAGAGTTCCCATGTCCCCTTCACCCGGTTTCCCCTCATGCTAACACCTTACATATTCTGGCACATTTATCACAACTAAGAAATGAAATGAACATTACTATCCACTAGACTCATTAGCCTGGGAATGGAGAAGAGAGACCAGGATGGCGTGACGGGATGGAAGCAGAGGGAGAGAGCGCGCATCAGGAAGAAATGCAGAGACACTCTAAGTGCTGGGGCCCTGGGCAACAGGGACGATCATGGAACTGCTCACCTGATGGAAGAGGACAACACCTGGACAGGTACAGATAGGCAAGCAGGTTGTGCCCAAGGAGTCTAATTAGCATCTTCAGGCAAGGGCCACCGCAAGATGACAGGACCTCAGAAGGCACAGAAACGCTTTCTAGACAGGGCCTTTACCAGGTAATGCAGAATAGTTCTCAAGCATACAATTGTCTTGTGTAAGCCTTAAAGAATGGAGGTGATAAATTTGGAAAGAATCCAGTGTTAACCTATCGTCTTCACCTCTGGTTCCCCGAGCAAGATTTTAAACTCTAATAAAACGACAACTTTAATATCTATATAAGAGATGTACTGAAAGGTGTGTATTTTGTCAAAACTGTCTTCATCATAGAGAGAAAAAAAGGTTTTAAAATTAAGTTTGGCAGATTTGACTTTCCAAAGATGGTCACAACAGTATCTCCCATTCCATTTGTTCTTCTAGGCCTTTCCATCCTGCTATCCAAAAGCAGAGCCTAATTCTCTCCCTTGAATCTAGATGGGCTTGTGACTGGCTTATAATCAACCAAATGTGGCAGGAGGGACACTGTGTGGTGTCTGGGGCTAGATCAAAGACACAGCCACCATCACAGCAGTTGGCTTCCCTGAGGCCGCCATGTTGTGAGGAAGCCCAAGCACACAGAGAGGGCACATGCAGGCCTTCTGGTCAGCAGCCCTGGTCCTCCAGTCTCCCTAGTCCCGGGGCCAGACACAAGAGTCAGATGGTTTGAACCCAGCTCTCGAGTGACTCCCACCCCAGCCTTCCAGTCTTCCCAGCCTAGGACCCTGGCATCAAAGAGCAGAGACAAGCCCACTCCACTGTGCCCTGCCGGAATTCACCACCCACAGAAGGGGTGAGCAAAACGAAAGCATAGTTGCTTTATGCCACTAAGTTTGGGGTGGTAATTAAACAATGAGGAATATACTCTTAATTGACCTTCATGAACCGAATCCCAAGACTAGCCATTGCTTTCCATACCCTGTTGAACACACTGATGACACCCATGCCAGCTGAACTCTCAAAAGCAGCAGGAGACTTTCTAGAACCTGGATGCGTCAGGTCCACGAACCAGCAGAATCGGCACCATCTAGGAGCACCGAGAACTGTACAATCTCAGGCCCCATCCCAACTCACTGAATCAGAACCTGCTTTTAATAAGTTTTGCCGGTGACCGACACATACGTAAAGTTTGAGAGACAAGGCTCTCTAGAACATCCATGCATTTCTGTCCCCACCAGTTGAACCGAATGCTCGAGTTACCTGTGTTTGTTCCCAAACCTATATGTACTTATTAAACTTGCTATTATAAGTAATTCATTTCAACATCAGGTAAACTGATGAAACTCAAGCACACAGACATCCCTCAATGTGTCTTACAAAGGGAACATGGCATGGGGGTTAATTTCCATTAAATTAAAGAAGGGGAGAAACTGTAAAAGATCTAGGATAAAAATCTAGAAGCATCCTATTATGGATCCTCTCCAGATTTATATATTGAAGCCCTAACCCCCAGTGTGATGGTATTTGGGGGTGGGGCCTTTAGGAGGTAGATAGGTTTAGATGAGGTCATGAGGGTGGGGTCCCCATGGTGGGATTAGTGCCCTTAAAAGAAGAAGAGGAGGAGAGAGAGGAAGGCCCTGTGAGCACACAGCAAGAGGGTGACCCTCTGCAAGGGCCCTCCCCAAGAACCAGATCTGCCAGCACCTCGATCTTAGACTTCCCAGCCTCCAGACCTGCAGAAAATGCCTTTTGTTTACGCCACGCAGCCCATGGTACTTTGTGACAGCAGCCAAGCAGACTAAGACAGAGCCTGTACTTAGAGCCTTGAAGAGCAGTCCCTGCCATCTGCTGCCCCATTCCCACCTCTGGGTGTGTGTCCCAAAGAACGGAAAGCAGGGCCCCATATTGTACACCCAGGTTCACAGCAACATTATTTGCAATAGTCAAAAGGTAGAGATGGAAATTCTGACGCATGCTACGATATGCACGAACCTTGAGGACATTGTGCGAAGTGCAACAAGTGAAATAGTACCATACAGTACAAAAGGACCGGTACTGTACGACTCCACTGAGATGAGGTACTTACAGGAGTCAAATTCACAGAGATGGAAAGTAGAATGGGGTCGCCAGGGGCTGGGGGAGGGGAACGGGGCGTCAGTGTTTAATGGGTACGAGGTTTCAGTTTGGGAAGACGAAAAAGTTCTGGAGATGGATGGTGGTGATGGTTGCACAACAATATGAAAGTGCTTAATGCTACAGAACTGCACACTTAAAAATGGTTAAGATGGTAAATTTTATGTTATGTATATTTTACCACCATAAAAAAATTACCCCATCCACAAAAAAAAATCTCTCTCCATTTACTCCTTTCCTTCTAGACCTTTGAAAGTTTTGAAACTCTCTCCATAAAAGCCTTTGCAACAATGAACTATCAGAAAGAGGAATTAAGAAAACAATCTCATTGACAATAGCATCAAAAAGAATAAAATACTTAGGAATAAATTTAACAGAAGAGGTGAAAGATCTATGCCTGAAAACCATAAGACTCTGATGAAAGAAATTGAAGGAGACACAAATAAATGGAAAGATATTCTGTGTTCATGGATTAGAAAAATTAATATCGTTAAAATGTCCATACTACCTCAAGTAATCTACAGATTCAGTGCAATCCTTATCAAAATTCCAAGGGTATTTTTCACAGACAAGGAAAAAACAATCCTAAAATTTATATGGAACCACACAAGGCCCTGAATAGCCAAAGTAATATTGAGAAAAGACAGCAAAGCTGGAGGTGTCACACTTCCTGATTTCAAACTATATTACAAAGCTACAGTAATCAAAATAGTATAGTATTAGCATAGAAACATACACCTAGATCAATGGAACAGAATAGAGAGCCCAGAAATAAACTCATGCATATGTTAATCTACAACAAAGGAGCCAATTAATATACAACAATGGAGACAAGGATATATAATAGGGAGAGGAAAGTCTCTTCAATAAACGGTGTTGGGAAAACTGGACAGCCACATGCAGAAGAATGAAACTGGACCACTGTCTTACATCATGAATTAAAGACTTGAAAATCAACTCAAAATAAAGACTTGAAACCGTAAAACTCCTAGAAGAAAACATAGAGGATAGGTTCCTTGAATCTGCCTTGGCAATGCTCTTTTGGATTTGACACCAAAAGCAAAGGCAACAGGAGCAAAACTCAAGTGGGGCTACACCAAAGTGAAAAGCTCTGCACAGCAAGGGACGCCATCAACGAAATGGGAAGGCAGCCTACAGAACGGGAGACAAAATTTGCAAATCATGTATTCGATAAGGGATTAACATTCAAAATATCCAAGCAACACTTAGAACCCAGTAGCAAAAAAAACAAAAACAAAAAATGGGCAAAGGATCTGAATAGACATTTTTCCAAAGAAGGCATACAAATAGCAATAGGTACGTGAAAAGATGCTCAGCATCACTCATCATCAGGGAAACGCAAATCAAAACCACAGTGAGCTATCACCTCACACCTGCAAGGATGCCTATGATCAAGAAGAGAAGAGACAACGAACGCTGGTGAGGATGTGGAGAAAAGGGAAACCTTGCGCACTGTTAGTGGGAATATAAATTGGGATAGCCATCATGGAAAACCGTATGGAGGTTCCTCAAGAAATTAAAAATAGAACTACTAGCTGATCCAACAGTCCCACTTCTGGGTATATATCCGAAGGAAATAAAATCATTTGGAAGAGATATCTGCACCCCATGTTTATTGCAGCTTTATTCACAACAGCCGAAGTACGGAAACAGCCTAAATGTCTGCCAGTGACTGAATGGATAAAGAAAAATAGTATATATATGTAGATATACACACAATGGATTATTATTCTGCCTTAGAAAAGAAGGAAATTCTGCCATTTATGACAACATGAATGAATCTGGAGGGCATTATGCTAAGTGAAACATGACAGACAGAGAAAGACAAATACTGTATGGTATCACTTATACACGGAATCTAAGAGAAAAAGAAAGTCAAACTCAAAGAAAGAGAGAGTAGAAAAGTGTTTCCAGGGCTGTGGGGTGGGGGTAATGGCTAATAGGGAGAGATTGATAAAGGGGTACAAACTTTCAATTATAAAATGATAAGGCCTGAGGATCTAACGTCTAACATGGTGACTATAGTTAACAACACTGTGTTGTATAATTAAAATTCGTGAGAGTAGAACTTAAATGTTCTCTCACATATGCAAAAATGTAAATATGTGAAGTGATGGATGTGTTAATTAACTCGGTTGGGGAAATTCTTTCACAATGTATACATATATCAAATCACATGCTGTACACTTTCAGTGTCTTACAATTTTGTTTGTCAATTATACCTCAAAAAAGCTGAAAAAAAAAACCCATCTTTGGAATTCTTTTGGCTAACTTCTTTTTTTAGTGGCATATAACATTTATTTGTTTATTTATTTTTATTGTGATAAGAACATTTAACATGAGGGGCTGGCCCCGTGGCCGAGTGGTTGGGTTCGCGCGCTCCGCTGCAGGCGGCCCAGTGTTTCGTTGGTTCGAGTCCTGGGCGCGGACATGGCACTGCTCATCGGGCCACGCTGAGGCAGCGTCCCGCATGCCACAACTAGAGGGATCCACAGCGAAGAATATACAACTATGTACCGGGGGGCTTTGGGGAGAAAAAGGAAAAAATAAAATCTTTAAAAAAAAAAAAAAAAAAAGAACATTTAACATGAGCTCTACCCTCTTAAATTTTCTCTGTTTGTGTGAGGAAGCTTGGCCCTGAGCTAGCATTCGTGCCCATCTTCCTCTATTTTGTATGTGGGATGCCGCCATAGCATGGCTTGATGAGCAGTGTGTAGGTCCACACCTGGGATCTGAACCCGTGAACCCCGGGCCCCCTAAGTGGAGCACGCCTAACCACTACACCACTGGGCTGGTCCCTAAAGAGCTGGTTTTTATTCACCTTCCTAAGAAAGGAGAGTAGACAGACAACAGATAATCCAGAATTCCGTTCAATGTGCTTACAGAACATAATCAGCAACATTCAACTATGTGCATGTTCCTTCTACCCTCCGCCCTGGGGCCCAACAGACCTTAGCTTCCACCTGCTCGTCTGCTCCTTACATCCAGCTCAGTGGGGAAGACACTAAGATGTCCAGAATTGAGAGGGACTGCTAACCAGGGTGGTTTTCAGCTGCAGAGGGGCTCAGCTACATTTTTAGACAGACAATAAAGGAGCTCCAAGCCTGGGATGTTTCCTATGATCATTGACAGGTGCATAAGCTCAACTCACAAGTCATCTTGCTCTTCGCCTCCCTTCGTTCTTTTTCTGATGAGGGCAGTTGTGGGCAGGTAATGAGGGCCAGCCTGGTAGCGGTTACTGGTGTGGCTAATGAAGGATCCACTCTCTCCTTTACCGTCATCATCACACACTTTGTAGCCTGGAAAGGACTTCAAAGACCAGTACCCAACAAATAGATGAGATGAGCGAGAACACCGTGAATACGCTAAGCATCTTGACCAGCGCTGCCCATAGGACCTTCTGTGATGATGGTAATGACCTGTATCTGTGGGGTCCAACATGGTAGCCACGAGCCCCATGTGACCATCAAGCACTTCAGATGTAGTTTATGAATGAGGAACTGAAACGTAAATGTTAATTATTTAATTTTAAATGTAAATAGCCCCAGATGGCTAATGACTACTGTATTGGACAGTGAAAGTCTAGACAATTATTTTTTAAAAAATCTGTTTCCTTTCTCCCCCAGTGTTATAATAGGCCCATGGTTCTCAGCCAGGGACAACTTTGCCCTTGAGCCTCAGGGAACAGTTATCATTGTCTGGAGGCATTTTGGTTGTCATGATGGGGGGAGGGGTGCTAGTGGCATCTAGAGGTCAGAGATGCTGCTAAACATCCTACAATGCACAGGGCAGTGCCCCCAAACAAAGACTCATCCAGCCAAAATGCCAGTAGCATCAAGGCTGAGAATCCTGCCACAGACCTCTTCATGGTAAGCAAGGGTTCTCCTAATTTGTACAGTTATTATATGCATTTCCTTGATTTTTCAAAAAAATGTTTTAAACTGTGGTAAAAAACACATAACATAAAATTTACCATCTTAACCATTTTTAAGCATCCAGTTCAGTAGTCTTCAGTATATTCACATTGTTGTGCAACGGATCTCCAGAACTTTTTCATCTTTCAAAATGGAAACTCTACCCATTAAACACTAACTCCCCGGTCCCCCTCCCCAACCCCTGGCAACCACCATTCTACTTTCTGTCTCTGTGAATTTGACTCCTCTAGAGATCTCATCTAAGAGGAATCATACAGGATTTATCTTTTGTGACTGGCGTGTTTCACTTAGCGTCATGTCCTCAAGGTGCATCCATGTTGTAGCGTGGACAGAATTGTCTTCCTTTTTAAGGCTGAATAATATTCCACTGTGTGTATCACATTTTATTCATCCATCACTGGACATTTGTGTTGCTTCCATCTCAAGGCTATTGTGAATAATTCTGCTATGAACTTGGGTGTGTCACTTATTTGATTTAAAATAAACTATTCTGGAACGATTTTAGATTTACAGAAAAGTTAAAAGATTACAGAGAGCCCCCATATCCCCTCACCTGGTTTTCCCCATTGTTAGCATTTCCATTGCCACGGTACGTTTGTCACAACTGAGAAACCTACGGCAGTGCATTTCTCTTAAAGAGCCTCCAGACTTGATTTGGGTTTTACCAGTTTTCCATTAATGTCCTTTCCTTCTTCCAGGATCCAACCCAGGGCATCACACTGTGTTGAGCTGTCATGGCTGCCCAGTCCCCTCTGGTCTGGGACAGTTCCCATTCTTTCCCTGTGTCTCATGACCTTGGCAGTTTGAAGCATCCTGGTCAGGCATTTTATCGAACGTGCCTCAACTTGGGTTTGCCTGAGGTTCTCCTCATGGAGAGACTGAAGCTATGGAGTTTTAGAAAGAATTCTGGACGTGAGTTTCCCCTGTGCCTTCTCCTCTCATCACATCAGGGGGTGCACGAGACCCACATGACATCACTACTGACGTTGACCTCTGTCACTTGGTTAAGGTCGTGCGTGCTAGCTTGTTCCACTATGAAGTTACTTTGTTTCTGTAGCTATGCTCAGTTATTTGGAGGTGGGTTGCTAAGACCAGCCCAACAGTGAAGGGGAAGAGAGGAGGAGAGAGTATCTACATACATCATTTGGGATTCTTCTATAAGGAATATTTGCCTCTTCTCCCCCATTTATCTACTTCAATCATTTTTATCAGTACGTACTCATTGATATTTATTTTACACTTTGGGTTATAATCCAAAATTTTCAGCTTTGGCCATTCCTCGCCTTTTTCTTTTAAAGATTTATTTATTTATAATTTAAAAATTATTTTGGTGAGGAAGACTGGCCCTGAGCTAACATCTGTGCCCATCTTCCTCTATTTTCTATGTGGGATGCTGCCACAGCATGGCTTGAGGAGCAGTGTGTAGGTCCGTACCCGGGATCCGAACTCGTGAACCCTGGGCTGCCGAAGAGGGGCACGCAAACTTAACCACTACACCATGGGGCCAGCTCCCCATTCCTTGCTTTTTTAAACAGTATGTCAACAACTACACATTTTGCATTTGATACTTTCATGTATGTTTCCAACCTGACAGAAACAGACTTTTCCCAAAGAACGAGTGTTGCCTCAGTGTTACTAACATCATTGATAACTGTGACAATAAAGGCCATGTTGATCATTCTGAACAAGATGCTATCCAACCCCACGCCTGAAAGACAAGGCTGAGATAAGGACCAGTTGCAAAGCACTTCTAGAATAATCCCGTCAAGATGGGGCTGTGAAACCCTTCTGGAGGGTGATTAATTGGTCTGATAGAGAGGACGTGATCATCATCACTCAGCTGGCCTGTCACTGTCACAAATCCCTGGGTTCAGGAAAAGCAATAAACCCAGCATGGGCTGCATGTCTGTAAACGCAAAACAAAACAGTTTCTACAATCAGACACAGACACAATATCCACTGGTACTTTCCTTTTGCTCTGAGCTCGAGAACACCATGGTGTCTGGAAAATATTTAGAATGAACAACAGTTCATTTGGATAAAAGTTTTTTCATTTTGTTTTGTTTCTGAGAAACAAACCCTAAAAAGCCGAGAGAACTGTGTTAAATTCTTTTAAGCGTTTGGCTTTTTGGTTTCTGACAGAGACAGCTTATTCTTCTGACTGGAAAGTGATTTCTCACCTTTGCATCTGACGTCGAACCAGAGATTCAGCAGGAGAACTTTCTGGGTGCATACAGAAGCTGCATGTGAACTTCAATTATCTTTCAGATGGCTAGGCTCTGATTTTAAAATTTAGTGAACAATTATTTAAAAAGAAATAAGTGGTTTAAAAGAAAACAGCCTTTCTTGCTTAGTTCCATCCCAAATACAGTTACTCACTGTAACATGGTCTGGATTTCAGACTATGTGTACGAGGGCACCATTTTTATTCTCAACCTCCAGCTCGTCATGGGGTTGTCAGTCTGTGGCTCAGCCAAATGACAGTTTCAAAATCAGGGGCATTGTACTTAGGAGTCCTTCTCATTTCAGGCGCAGACTAATTTCTGAAGCAAAGGACCCTCCCCAGCCCCCCATGCACGCAGCACATGACCTGAAATTAGCAAACAACGGCAGGTACTGGTTTCGACACTGAGCTCTCTCGGCACGGGCACACCTGCCAAGTTCCCACCAAATGCCCCGCTGTGAAGTTGCTCTTTAAACAAATTCTAAAGGAGTCTGGAACGGTTAAAGCTAAGCACACTGAGGGAACACTTCCGCACATGCCCTTGGTGGGTTTCAAAGCTCACAGAATGCACTGCGAAATCTCACATAGGCCAGGTGATGAAACAGGCGTTCTTAGGGACCCGAGCATCCCAAACAAGTCAGGCACTAGGACCTCCACCGTCTCCTCCAGGCTGAAGTTGTGGAGGTCTTTTTGTCCGTTACACCCATGCATGTAATCAGCGATTGTTCCTATTGTGAATTCTAGATTCACCATCTGTATGCTCCAAAGGCCTGGGTGATTCTTAATACCCGGTCCCTATGGGATTAATCTGCAATTTCACACTAAATGATTTTTAAGTATAATTTGTTACAATGATACAACATTACCATTTCTAAAACAAACAGCCAGGATTGTAAAGCGGAAAGTGTCCACGGAGGGCCACATTCAAACAAGTTCATGTGCTAATCTGTTTTACATTTTCGTTTTTAGACGCAAATGGAAAGAGATGTGAAAAAACATCAAACCCAGTCCAGAACCTGGGGAAGGGGCTGTTAGGAAACAAACACACTGCTTTTTGTTACTGGGAACAGGATCTGAACGTGTAATAGTGATAAGACTGAAAGAGAGCTCTCTGGGCAGTCTCTTAAGATCACTCAGGGTTGTTTTATGTCTGCAGGATAAAGCTGCTTACAGTGAAAAATCTGAGTTTGGATTCTCCGTTGAGCAAAGAAACGCTAAAGGCCTTTTTGTGGACAAAGGAGAACCCCCCCCACCAAATCAGCCTGTGATATTAAAAAGAGCTGGCTTGAAGCGTGCAGAGAATTTCTTTCTTTTCATGGGGCCCCTCTTTTTTCATGTCTTCGTTTATTACGCAAAAAAGTACTACACCAAGTTATAACTCTATGAATTTAAAAATATATGATCCAAAAGAGTATACGCATTTGAAATCAAGACTAACCCAAGCAAGGATGCCAAACGTTGAGATATGCCGTCTGTTTTACCAAGAATGAAGCCTTTCCGTTAGACTGAAACAAAGAGAGCAATTTTATTTTCCCGAACTTTTACGGTGGGTTCAACTGTTCCGTTTTATGGATCAGATGGCTGACATGTTAGAGCCAGTGACTTAACAGAGTCGTAAAGTGGTCTGCACATCCAGTTGGCTCAGTTCCATTTTTTATTAGACTCTACCCCATGAACTAAATGTGTGACCTCTACGGGGCTAATGTGGGGATCAGGAATTCCCTGGGCTATAGCTGCATCCTTACCAATGGGACCTGCCTTGTCCCAAGCCGTGCATCGTAAAAAAAGATACCTCAAAGCTGCTGTCCATAGGTGACCACTCGCTGCAAAAATGTAGGAGGGAGTGGTCCTGCATACCACTTCTTCCCCATCCCCTAACACCGCCGGTAGCACAGATGAAGTGAGCTGACTCAGAGTCATTTTCTCATGTCTCTTACGGGTGCAGTCATACCCACCTCACAGCGCTGTAAGGACAGAGAAAGATGTGCAAAGCACTGAGCACATTGTCGAGCAGAGTAAATTGTTCAAAATGGATAGATTATTTTTATTAGCTACAGATAATCTTTCTAAGCTTCTGATAGCAACACGGGCACAAAAAAATTTCACTTTTGTCTTCAGTCTATTATAAGGAAAACAGCAAAGACCAATGAAAAAACATGTTCAAAAACAGACCAAAGCATTGTGAATGGGCTATAAGGAGTGGTGGGGCCTGTGGCACACTGGAGACAAGGTGACCATTCCTTGAACTGGGGCAACTGCATTCGGTCCCAGCTGATGGCGACCTCCTGGGATGGTGGGCCAACTTTTCAGAGTTTTCAAGGAAAGCTGGAAATCTCAACTTGAAGGATTTTAAAATGCTGACTTCTAATTCAAGTTGTTATTGTTTAAATCCCATGAGCCAGACAGAGCCTATCTGTGGCTGTGTGTGGCCTGTAGACCCCTGGTTCAGGACCCCTGATAGAAACAATAGAAAAAGACATCCATAGACAACAGAATAGAGTGATAGTCCCAGTTGTAATAATGTAGCCTCAGATTAGATGTGGAATTGTATATAAATTGTGCCCATAACATGGATGTCGAGTCTGGAGAAATACGCCCTGCACAATATGGGGAAATAACACAGGAGATACACAAAAATAGCCAGATTAAATCAATTAGAATTCAGGGGGCAACACAGCTCTCCGCACCTGGTGACTGCTGAACGGGACTTCCTGGTGGATGAACGAAGGTAAGGGCTTCGACTGGGTACCATTATGGATTGTGTGCAAAAGATAGAACGCTGGCTATGTGTTTAACACCTAGAACAGCCCTGTCCTGAAGGCACATACGCTGACTTCTCTCTGGAAGCCAGGAGAGGCTGTGGCAAGCCTTTCGGATCACTAGAGAACTGTTCGGTGAATCCAGATTCTCTCGGTTTAAAAAGTTGAGACAGCTTCCCAAAGGGACGCGATTGATTCCTTACTTTCTCCAGGACAATCCAGCTGCGGAACAATGAGAAGCGCCTTTAGAAAGACAAAATCACCCGGAGACACGGCCCTACTACGCATCAGCCCTGCCATCTCCCAGCCTCACACAGCCCTGAACTATGGGTGATGTTATTCCTTAGGTGGAGATAAAGAAACAAGGGTGCAGGGGATAATTCTGCCTAAAGCCACTCAGCCAGGCGAGGGACAGCGCTGAGAGCCGGGAGCCATCACAAAACCTGCGTCCCGGCGTGCTGTCCCCATATTGAAGAGTCTGTGAGCCCCTGGGAACGGGGGATTCTGAATAAACACTCAAATCCAGATGGAATTGCTATGTTAAGAAGACAGAGATTATTCACTTTCCAAAAATATGATATGCTTAAGGTTACAATGATGCCAAAGCATTTGATGTCTTTTTTATTCACAGGGTATCTGAGTTTTCCAAGGCCTGACGAATAGCAGTTGGCATTCTAATAATGTAGGTAACCAGTAATACCAGCCAAGACACGGTCCAGCTTTTTAAAACATTTGTACTGTGGGAGCCCCTTTTAGTTCCTAAATTCTTCTTTTTGTGCTTTTAAACTGAAGCCGAATAGAAAGATAACTGGCTGATCACTTCAGTGTGGCCGTCACCAAGATACCGGCATTGAAATTGATAGAGCGTTATTGTAAGTTTTCCTCAAAGTGCTTCTTTTTTGCGCTCCTCTGCATTGTCCCAATTAGATAAAAATATAGTATTTATTAAAGCAGCAGAAACTTGAGTGTCCACACTCGACAGAAAATGTGCTATTGCTGTTCACGGACTTGGCATTGAAGTTCAAGGACGAGATGTAGATGACCATGGAATTTCGGCATTGGGGGGCCTCAGCGGTCTAACCCAACTTGCCTCTGGTTTGGAATCTCAACTCACCTGTGCTCAGTCACCAACAGCCAGGTCAAGGGCACTTTCCACCATCAGAGGAGACAGGCCGGCCCGGCATCACTCTCATTGTTAGAAAGTTTTTCCTTATACTGATTAAAATAAGCCCCCTGGAACCTACAGCCTGGTAACATCAGCTCAGTTTTGTGGAGTGACAGACACAAAGGCCTCTGGTTTTCATTCTTTTTTTTTTTTTTTTAAGATTTTTTATTTTTCCTTTTTCTCCCAAAGCCCCCCAGTACATAGTTGTATATTTTAGTTGTGGGTCTTTCTCGTTGTGGCATGTAGGATGCTGCCTCAGCGTGGCCAGATGAGCGGTGCCCTGTCCGCGCTCAGGATCTGAACCGGAGAAACCCTGGGCCGCCGAAGCAGAGAGCGCGAACTTAACCACTCGGCCACAGGGCTGGCTGCTGTGTTTTATTCTTTTGACACTCAAAAAAACAAAAAGAATTCGAAAGGGAAAAAAAACTCAAATAATTTTCATAAAGGAATACTGGGACCTATTGCCAAAATTGATGACAACTTCATGAGATTATTATAAAGGGAAGGAGAAAGAAAAACTGGAAAATATAAATTTCCTGCAACCTGCTGGGTGCACACTCGTGGTCACGCTCTTCAATGGGATTCATTTCATTGCTACCAACCGCCTTTCTCAGGAGGAGGACGGGATGATGATTGAACTGGATCTGGGTGGAGGCAGTAGGATATCATAAAAACACCAAATCATTTTTGTATCCCCTTCCTGGAAACATCCAAGGGTTTAGCATCCTTTTATTAAATAAGATGTATAACAGCGGTAAGTGGCCGTTCCTCCACGAACGCGCTCCCAGTGGAGATCCACGACCAGCGCACTTTCACGGTCTCCCACGGAAACAAACAGATTCTGAAGCTTCAGAAGCTGCCTTTAGACATTAGACAGTGGCTTCTCAGTGCTGGAACATCCTAAGAGATCAGAATCAGGAATTCCTTTCACACGTGGCATGAGCTTGAGAGAGTGAATACGGGGCAAGCTTTCTGTTGAGAACTTGCTTAGAAGAAAATGCCTCCTGATTAGTTTTTAGCAATTAACAAACCAAGAAAAAAATGTTTTAAAAGGCTGTAAATCTCCAGAGTACCTACTATGTGCCAGACACAGCCCAGGGTGCTGTGGCCTAAGGAGGCCATTTTAGTATCATTGTTGATGAAAAAAAACACCAGGATATTTCTGCTTCATAGACATACCCCGTGGTTCGTTATACCTGCCAGTGGTCAGAGTGGAAGAGAGAGAACAGAATATTTATTGCTACAAATCATACATTCCTGACCATCCTCTCCCTCCTTACTACCCGAAAAACCAGAATAAGCAAAGCAAACGTCAAGAACTTCAGAAAAAGGAGAAGAAACGGTCATGGCCTGTGACAAAACCAAGCTGCTTCTTAATCAGACAAAACTTACTCTAAACTTGCTACGTGGTTAGTAGTTTTTAATTTACAGTACGAACCTACGCATTGCACACAAGGAGCTGGTCTTCCCAGTTATGACTGAGTTGGTTTTAAACTCATTGTCAACGCCGTGGACAAATATTTCTTACATAGCCACGGGCACCCCAGCCCTGGACAGACTAGGCAAATAAATATGCCGCTCGACTATCAAAACTTCAGAAACACAGGCCCAGATCTGAGCATTTTCCACGACATGGAACCAGAGAGAAAGCAGAAAAGCCATAACCTGTTGCTCTGTCCCCTTCGGGAGATTTCTTATATGATGAGAAGTCTGGAGAACTGGGTTTCTGTTGAGTCTTTTGGAAATCCTGCTGGCAGGGAAGCAGTTTATCTGCCAAATCAGGAGCAGTCTAAGGCTCTCCCTACACAGAAGCAAGTAAGATGCTCTATAGATAAGAAGAGAAGCGAACTTCACACTCCTTTGTTTAAAAACGAAAAAAGGGCATTGGCCATCTTGACTTCAGTAAGGAGAGCTCCTGGTCCAGGTGTCCACACTTACTTGATCAGAGACTCATCTGAGATACTTGTTGAACAATAAGGATTCCCAGCTCTTCCCTGTTTATGGTTCTAATTTCACCCCAGGTGACTCATAATTCAGTGGGCTTGAGACATAGCAGACAGTTATAAAGGGAAAAAATACATTGATCTAAAAAATGAAGGGTTTGTGCTAAGTTGCCTGGGCTTTCTGAATACCCCTAACAGTAGATGTTTGAGTGGCAATATTTTCACCACCAAACGTAAAGCAAAGAACTGAAAATCTCAATTCTTTAGTGAAATGACCACAGTTACCAGCCAAAAATCCAGGCAGAGAAACCAAGTTCATAGGGAAAAGGGAGGTTTTGAGCGCTGCCCAGAACATTCTGTATCTTCTTCTTCTTCTTCTTCTTCTTTTTTTTTTTTTTTTTTGTCTTTTAAAGGAGGGTCCTAGCTCTTCTTTTCCACAGCACATGAGCCTACGGAACTCACGGACCGGATACCTTTCATTTCAAACGCTTTCCGGACTCCGTCAGCTTTCAGAAGAGAGGTTTTCATTCCAAACCACTCTAAATATATAAAATTATACCTTAATGAAAAGGACTGTACTTCCAAAAGGAGGTTGTCATCACCCCTGTTTTCTTACAACTCCATTTAGATTAACAGAAATAAACCCAAATGCTTTGAACACTTACAACTTAATCCATGCATTAATTACAGCTCATTCAGGGATGTTCAAAGCAACCTACACTACCTTTATAATCAGTCAGAACACTCATTTTAAATATATGCGGGTCGGAAAACTGAGAACGTTTCACAACCATGATCTGAACTAACGTCTGTAAACTGCATTTCCCTCCCTAGAGAATGCAAGCTGATCTATTTACTCCTGGCAGAGAAGGGAAGGGAGACCAGGTGCCGCAAGAAAACCATTCAAGAGGACGTGGACCAGCGCCAAGGTCACAGCCCACCCGAAGGAAAAATGCCGTCCAGGTACACCCGCCCAGGGAGCCCCAGCTCCCTCCTGGACTGAAACACCGGGAAGAAAGGCTTCCCAGCCGCAGGTGGGGAAACGCGGTTCCGCCGCCCGGTCCGGGATACCCAACGCGAGCACAGCCTCCAGAAGCTCCGGAAGCATCGGGGGCCAGGCCCGGGCGGCGCAGCCTCGAAGGTCCACGTGCAGGCGCAGCGGCTGGGGAGTCGCCGCGGCCTCGGTTCGAATCCCCACTCCGCCCGCGCGCCCTGGGCCCGCTCATCGTCTCTCCGAGCTTGCGTTTCCCACGTGCAAAAAGGGGACCATCCCATCTCCCAAGGGGCTGGTGTGCAGACTAATCGAGGCGGCGGAAAGAGATCAGTAAGCAAATAAAGGGTGACTGTGACCAAGATTGTTGTCACCATAGCAAATTACCCCAATGCATGTTCAAAAGGAAGGGGCCCAGGAATGCAAACTTTCTCGGGGGATCCAACTACCCCAAGCCCCGTCCGGGGCTAGAGACCTTTGTCCGCGCCCTGCCAGC